>NW_026925479.1:132500-265210 GCF_032062105.1 Saccostrea cuccullata | reverse complement strand
TAGTGAATCGACATAATGTAGAACAGTGCGCACAGTATGACATGAGCTTTTCACATCAGATAATAAAAACTTAGATGTCATGAAAAGTAAACATAACGAAATGCAATTTGACGAAATGTAATTGTAGTGTGTGTAAATGTCATAAAGAGTTGACATAATGTAAAGGAAAGTTAACACGATGCAATAGTAGTGTGGGTAAATGTCATAAAGAGTTGACATAACGTAAAGGAAAGTTAACTCAATGTAAGAGTAGAGTGAGTTAATGTCATAAAGAGTTGACATAATGTAATGGCAGGTTCACACGATGCAATAGTAGTGTGGGTTGATATCATAAAGAGTACACATAATGTAAAGGAAAGTTCACACGATGCAATTGTGGCGTGAGTAAATGTCATAAAGAATTGACATAATGTAAAGGAAAATCCCCACGATGCAATAGTAGTGTGAGTAAATGTCATAGAGTTTACATAATGTAAAGGAAAATTAAGACGATGGCATAGTAGTGTGGTATAATGTCATAAAGAGTTGACATAATGTAAAAGAAAGTTCACACGATGCAATAGTAGTGTGGTCTAATGTCATATAGAGTTGACATACATGTAATGCAAGGTTGACACAATGCAATAGTAGTGTGAGTAAATGTCATAAAGAGTTGACATAATGTAGTGTAAAGTTGACGCAATGCAGTTGTTGTGTTCTGCTATAAGGCAGTGACGGCGTTCCATAAATGCACCTTTTACAAATATTCAAGTTCAAACATATACTGTAATGCTGCACAATGTGAAAAACCTTATTGATAAACTGGTCTCGACATTTTTTGCAACAGCTTGAAAAATATTGTTTAAGGACGAATTTTTTTTTCATATCGTCAAAGTCTGCAATCCGATCTCTTTAAAACGGCTCCTTTGAAATTTTTTTTCAATGAAATAAAATTTATAAGCATTTTAAATCACATGATCCAATTCATTATAGCACTTTTATAGGGTAGTGTTAAACTTTTACTTTAAAAAAATAGAAGACGAATCTTTTTTTTTTTTTTCATTCAATTTCAAACGACTTCAATTGTTCAATTTTTTTCTTGTGCATTACTATTTGTGCCTTCCACAAAAGGTTGTTGGTTTGCCATATATATACACTTTCTGTTCAAAAACATGTCTTTTTAACCATCATAAATAGTGAATATTACTACCCTTTTCCATATCACATCCTGTGCCTTATCAGCCAGAGGGCCCACAAAAGGTAGACATGTTGGTTTGCCATATATATACACTTTCTGTACATAGTCTAATGTCTTTGGGTTTGTTTCACTAAACATTGAGTAGAAATTAAATTTCAAAAAGTTATTATACTGTTATTGTGGTTTTATTTACTAAGGGTGTGAGTTAACCATCATAAAACAGTATAAAACAGTATATATATGTATCACCTTTTTGGTTTAACCATTTGCACTCAGTGGCGGTTGTTAGTGGTGTTGTTGGAGGGTGTGTGTGAAATATATGGAGATAATGGAGATAACAGTGTTCAAGCTCAAAAGTCCATTAAACAATGCAAAATAGGAGCAGAGCAAAAACATCAGAGGTGGGATAAGCGCCATGGAGGAGCTAAAACGAACTAAACTGTCTGCCTTCGGTCTAACGGCCTCAGGCAGACAGTTTGTAAAAAACGCATGTTGCCCTCGAACTCGGTCAATAAATGTATATTGGTTCATGAGTAAGGGAATTTGACGATTGAAAAGTTTAAGTCATCTCGTTTGTCATAAAGTTTGTTTTTTAGAATAGCCAGTTCTCAAGTAAAATATCTATGAAACAGATGTGTGGCGGTTGTTAGTGGTGTTTTTATGTCAAACTCACTGGGATAACATAAGAATGTGTGTGTGAAATATATTTAGTCAGAATAGCAAGTAAATGACTATCATGGTTAGTAATTGTAAACATAATTAGTAAGAAGGATGAATTCATTTACTTATAAAATGATTTACTAAGTATCAATAGAATTACTTAAATTATAGGAATTGTATTACTTAAAGTTAGTAAAAGAACTACTCATTATTGTTAAATTATTATTACTTAATTTAGAGATAATATGATTTCTATTTACTAAATTTTATGAATTATTACTAAGTAAATGTAATTCTGAAATTAATCAAAATCTATAATATTATTACTCAAAATAATACTAAGTAAATGAAATACTTATCATATTTACTAAAATCGACATTATTTACTAGAAACACTGCAAACGTCATGAGGTTCCCTAACTGGGCCCTCTGAATAGTTTAATAGAAGAAATCTACTCATGATGGAAACAATTATACTTTCTATTTCTTTTGCCAATTTCTTTGTAATTGTTTTATTATATATAACAATAAAACATTTAATTCCAACTTCGAAAGCCTTAAAAATTGATAAGTTGTATCTTTTTAAGGACCATTTTAAAAATGGTTAAACATTTCAAGTACTTAATGTCGCATTTTTATTAGTGTGACTTTTTTTTCACATGAAGGAATATTTAGAAGAAAGATAACTCCTCCTCACAGACAATTAGTGATTAGACTACCATATTTAAGTAATTACTGATCTGAATTCTAGATTTAGTAAATAAATTTTTGTTTTAAGTAAATCAATTAAATACAATTCAAACGAGATGTGTTTGTGAAACACCTATGCCCCTGTATGGCAACATTTCAAAGGTTAAACTTTTCTTAAATGCAAATTTAAATTATTGGGATTTCTTGATATCTCCAAGGTCAAAAGGTCAAGGTTATTGGTATCTAATGAAAGGTCTTGCCAAAAAAAATACATATGTGAAATATGGAAACACTTGCCTTAACCCTTCAGAAGTTATGGTCAAGGTTACCAATTTTGAAATGTAGCCCCAAGGTCAAAGACAAAGGGACAGATTTGGTGGTACAAAGAATACAAGGATGAACTATGTATATGAATGCACTAACCCTAATCCTTTTAAAGTTAGAGTCAAGGTTTGCTTTTAAAAGTGGGTCAAACTCCAAGGTCAAGGTCAAAGGGTCAAAGTTCTTGGTATCCTATGAATGGTCTTCTCAAAATGATTACATATATGTAAGTATGAAAGCACTATTCCTTACCGTTCAAACGTTATGGCCAAGGTTAAAGTTTTTTTCACAAGGATGGAAATCCCCATGGTCAAGGTCAAAATTTCATAGTTGTTGGTATTCAATGAGTTCTTTCAACAAAAAATATATATGTGAAGTATACATGTCCTGGTATTTACTGTTCAAAAGATTTGGATAAAGAATAAGTTTATTTTTTGTGTAATATGAAACTTCAAGGTCAAGGTCAAATTTGTGTCTCAGACTTGTCACAAGGAATACACGTGTGAAATATGAAAGTCATAGCTTAAATCAAAAGTTATGGGCAAGGTAAAAGTTTCTGTGGATAAACAGACAAACAGAGAGACAGCTCACTATATACGGGATTAAAATATTAATTATATAGTAAATAGTGGTAAAATGTAAGTAAAGACCAAGTAATGTTATTACTTATATACACAAATTTAAGTAAATATAAATTACTAAGTAAAACTTTTTAGTGTGTAAGTAAAACAATTCTTTAAAATACAAAAATCAAGTAAAACATTTGAATCTAGTAAATGACATATATTTCAGTAATTGATTTAAAATTTTAAGTAAATGCTTAGTAATTATCTATTACTTATCTTTGTTATTTCAAGTAAAAAATGACTACTAAGTAAAACTTTTTTAAGAGTGTAAATGTAGAGTTGAAGGCGACAGCAAGTGTTTTCTTCTTTTCACGTATAAAATGTTGGACAAAATCTGCTTAATATGAATACAAAAAGGTCTGCTAATAACGGGGCGCATTTGGTACCAATGCATGGGATTCCAATGGATTGTTGGAAGACCTGGTCTCAAAAAACACACAGAAACTCAGCACCTTTTTCAACTTCAGAGTACTTGTGTGTACAATCAGAATTTTTTTAACATAGTAATTTTGGAAATGACAAAGTAAGTAAATTTACGAGTTCCATTTTATTGAAAAAGCAGTTGTCGATGGTATCAAAACACCTGGGGTCTCAGTTCAGAATAATGAATCCAGAGTGTGATTCACATCGGCATAACTCATTATCATTCTTTTAAGCATACTGTACTATCTCCAGCGACTGATAATACTCTTAAGATGTCCCTTATATAGAAGTATAATATGATAACGTTTTATTTAGAAAACGCAATTGATATAAATATCCGTTTTTGAAAAACCGAAAGAATATTTGGTCACCTGATCCCACCTCTGATGTTTTGGAGGTCCAACCTTTTTCTTGATTATCAGAAGCCCTCCTTGAATGGGGAATATCCCTTCAATTAAACACACTTGAACTAAACACACTTGAACTCCCTTTGTCCAAGAGTATTCTATACTGTAGATCACTACAGAGACACCTAAATGCAAAATAGTTGTTTGTTATTTCTAGGCGAGTCAGCATTTTCGTGAGCTGTACCCTATAAATAAATAATATTTTATATTGTACAATATATGGAAAAAAGTAAAATTATTTCTTTTCCCACTGATCGCCATCATACCAGTATATCTCCTTTGGCAGTTCTCTGTTTCTTTCTCCTTTAGTGGAGTCTATCTTAAAGCTACTCTTGCTTTAAAATCTGATGTTACTGTTCTCAGTTCAAGGGCACTCAATTTCTATCGTTTCATTTAAAATCATATTAACCCGCTGTTCGTACTCTTGTATTTTTCAGATTGTTGTTTGTCAGCTTTCATGAATATGCAGATCCAATAACATTTGTTTTGAAAATCATTTTGGTTTTGATTCTTTTTTTTGATTGGTTTTGATTCTGACAAATGATTGTTTGATTGATTGTATGTTGTTTTAAGTCCCATTCAAAAATTTTTCACTCATATAGAGATGTCACCGTTCTCTGGTGAAAGACTTCAAATTTTAATCTTTACTCAGCACCTCGGACCACTGAGCATTGAGGGTTCTTTATCGTGCAGACGTGTGACTTGACACGGAGCCTCAATTTTTAAGGTCTCATCCGAAGAACCCGCAACTTTCACCTCAGAGTGCCTAGCGCTTAGAGAAGGAACATTTGCTATACCTATTTTTATCGACTTACGTCAGTCGCGGCCGAGATTCGAATTCACGACCTCCCGATCACGGAGCGAGTGCTATACCGACTGAGCTAACTTGACGATTCTGAAAATTGAAGCGTTTTAGATGTTCCGTAGGGTTGAAAAAATGACATTGTTTTAACTTTCCGTCAACTTTTTCATTCAAGTTCCAAAATCCATGATTGTGTACGAGTATTTATTTAAAAGAAACTCCAATTTACAAACTGAGAATGAAAATGCATAGTTTCTGCATTATACTTCCTAATTCATAGATCTAGTTATCGGAACTTTTTACACTACCCGACTTTGGCAGTGAAAAAGGCATAGATAGATAAATTAAATGTTTTAACGTACAAATATATTAATATTCCAAGTTGAACACAAGCACTCTGTTCAGATATCCACAGAAAATATGATTTTCTGAGTCTAAACACAACCCCTGACAATTTAAGTTCCCTGAAGGTGCAAGCGTAATAAGGTAAGCGAGAAACAGCCCTTTTCTATTCAGTAAATGAACACGACGTTCAGCACCGTCCATAACCAAAATGTTACCGTTTCTGTCACAGGAAATTCCCCCTGGACAAAACAACGCCTGTGAAGTTCCAGTATAAGAAAATCGCCTTTTCCCATTTTTCTTAACCACTACCAATGCTCCTGTAACTGGAGAACTCCAGTCAGAAACACAGATATCCCCATTGCCTCTCTCCGTAATATATCGAGGATCGTGAAAGATGGGTTGCCTCTTACTGTCACTGTCTGATGGGATTTTCCGAATTTCCCATTCTTTTATCGTGTAACGGGAAATTCTGGCTTCCTCGTTTAATTTCTCCCCTATCAAAAAATCTTTACTTATTTGAGAGTAAAATATGCAACATGGCGTCCAGTCGTTTGCGTTGAACGCAATTCGTCTTATTGTTCTTCCTTTTGGATTCAGTTCTCCTACAGTTTTGGTTGTCACATCTACAAATACTAAAATGTCATCTTCTCTTACTGTATGAATTCCGTACCCCTCAAGTGCATTAATTTTTTTCTCCTCCAATTCATTTCCGTCATTGTCAATAAGGAATATTTTGCCAAACTGATTGCTGACCCAAAATGATCCAGATGAGAGGCAAGAAATATGGCGGCTTCTGCCAGCACTCATAACAGACAAGTCTTTTTCTTGTTGTGCCATTGGTATGCGTTTGTCTTTCTTAGGCCGTCGATCCCTTTTCTGCTCGCATGGTTTCTCAGCTTTGCGGTCTAAATTCCCATTGCATCGGAAACAAGTAGCACCAATACTTTTTCTGATATATTCTGGCAAATTTTCTTGAAAGTCATAACTGCATGGACTCTTCTATTTCAACATTAAGATGGCAGCATTCAGTACATATTAATTTGTCACATATCTCACAAGAACATACAGAATCGCCGAAACAATAGGCGCACTTAATGGGACACTGGGCTTCAGCCATATTGACAGGAAAAAAACGTAAGAATAGTCCGAAATTTTCAAGAATATACGCTTCTCAAATATTTTCAAACATGTAAACGTACACACAACTTGAATAACTTGCTTATTGATAAACTTGTTGTTGTATAACCTGGCATGCTGTTTAGCAACAGTTTGAAAGACGGTAAGACACTATAACATTTTAAACTTGTAGGTGTCCATTTGTTTCGCCGATTATATCTCAAGATCAGCTGAACAGAGTTTGCAAACCTTCTTTTAAAGGCAACATTGTACCGATCATAAATATGTAACTTCTCAATTGTTTATTGGTAACCATCACAACTCCCATTCAATGACATGTTACGGTTTTACTATTAGGGTTTGAGGTATTGTTAGGAAAAGAAGAATTAAATTATCTTAAGTCTTATCTATATTGTTTATATTGTTCTTCCCTTATTTAATTTGTATTCTTTCAATGGACTTTTGGGCTTCAGTAATTTCGTTATTTTCACATTTCAACAAACACGAAAACAGATAGGTCACTATATAAACTTGGATAGCATAATATTATCTGTCTCCCTAATCAGTTCTGTTTCTCAAAATATAATTTCATTTTTCCCCTTTCATCAGAAATTTTTATTTTTTCTTTATATCCCATATCATTATTTTTTAAAAACCTTCCAAGACCTTTTCAGATACTGTAAATGTATTATTTTTAAATTTAGCGACACTTCTCTGCGGTAATGGATTTTTTTAAGGAGTTAGCGTTGATTAGCGTGTACTTGAATAAGTGGATGTTAAGGAAGCCTAAACACTAACAAATAGTGATTTTTGGACTTCTAGAAAAATATATCATATATAGGTGTGCATATGGAGACTATTTAATTCATTTTCAACAAAGGCACCTCCCTTGACTCTGCAGGAAATTTTTTTAAAAACAATGGACTATGTGTGAACAGAAACACTGTTGATTACTTACATTTATTTTGTGAAAATTAATGAAAATAATGAATTTAATTATTTATTCTTGGTCTAATATAATTCTAAGCATATTTTAGACTATTACAAATTGTGTAATAAATTATAAATAACTTTTTTCTATCTCACATCCTAGGGCGGAGCATAAAACTACCCTTTTAATAAGCAGTCTTTGGTGTGCTGTGTTTAGAGCTTCCTGAGAAATTCTAAGTTAGAATACACAGCGATATACGTAATATATTTACAGTAAATCTAAAAAAAATGAAATATTCATATTCATTAAAAGATTGTGAGAATGTATTATAAAACGTTTTCTACAGATGGAGTGCAAGAGATGATACACGCGCACGCGGAAAAATCAACATAATAAGCTAAAAATTCGAGGGAAAAAGATGTCAGGAAAACGTGAACTCGACGCATGATTGTTTAAATGTTTCTTGAAAGTATCTTGATTAGAATGTAACTTAAATTTTGGGATATGATATCTTAAGCTGTCAACTATAATTTGGCAAAGAAAACATTCATAAATTTTAGTTTTAAAATTTGATCATTTTATTATATCTTTCTCTTCTTCTAAAGGAAATCAAAATAGTCTAAAAAATAAATAAATATGATAGATAAAATAGAATTAAAACAATTACACAGTCTTGCCTATGAAGGAACTAGAGGTACTTTGAGCAATGAAATACCTTAATAATACCCCCGCCTCCCATATGGTTATAATGGCAAAGTCCATGTTTTGCTCTGGGAAACTCGAAATAAGTGTCAGATCAAAAAGTAAAATAGGAGATGCACAATGGCATTTTGTAATGAAGATTCTGTGAAAATACCATTAAATCTTATTCAGTTGTATAGGAGGAGTTGCGGATAAGAGATTGGTACACTTCAATATTATGGAAAAAATGACCGCGCCCATGTTTTGCTCTGGGAAACCCAACATATATGTCCGATCAAAAAGTAAAATAGGAGGGCACAATGGCACTATGTACTAGTATTATCAAAGCTTCTGTGAAAGTTTCATTAAATTTTATTCATTGGTAAAAGAGGAGTTGCGGATACCCCTCACGCTTTTCAAGTGGGGGGGGGGGGTGTATACTCTACATAACTAGAGGTAATGTGAGCACCGAGCTGTGCACAATGACATTGTGTAATAAAGAATGTGTGAAAGTATCGCAGCTCCTCCTATACCACTGAATGAAATTTAATGATGCTTTCACAAATTCTGTATTATCTTGCCAGTTTTGATTTCAATTCTGAATTTTTGTTTGAAAATATATACTTTTTTAGGTTACTTATTCTAGTGTTTGTTTAAAGCTTCCAAGCACGTTTTTTGATTAATTTACGAATAAATTTTGATATAAAAATGATTTATTAACAACCATTGTCATACAGTATTATATACATTTATTCAATAAAAATATGATTTAACCATTACTAATACAAATGTAAATCACATAAAACATGACAAAAATATATCATATACATGTATTGCATATAAATGTTCAGGTAGGTTAAATATCACAGCAATTAATCACCTTATACTTACTACATAGAAATTGAAAATAAAATCAATGTTCGATTTAAAAATAATTTCACTTTCTATGCAAGACTTGTAAAAAAAAATTGAGGGCAAAGTCATGCTTAAAAATTTACTGTGAAATCACTAATTTTCACGGGGGGGGTTTAATTTTCGTTGTTTTCGAGGCATGAAGAGACCCACGAATTTATGTCCACCACGAAATGTAAATTGTCATATACATAACTATTCAATAGTTCTTCATCCACGAAATTAAATCCCCACGAACCCATATTATTTCCTCAAACCATGAAAATTTGACCCCACGATAATACATGTATGTGATTTTACAGTAATTTACTTGGTTGCAGTCAATACAAAATTTATAACAAAACAGTAACATCGTATAAATATTGGCCTTCCAATCATTAATGACATCAACATATTTATTGTAAAAATAGTTAAAATTTTAAGTGGTGCATTGTGCTTCATAAAGAAATGTAAGATTTTTGTCTTTGAATAAATGCCATGGTTGCAAATATAAGTTTAAAAACAGTATTTGTTCTTTCCTTCAATGCTCTCCTTTGTATTTAACGAAGAAATATCTTATAAAAATTTAAGGATAACATTAATTTGGATTTTTGCAGTGGGTACATTGTTATAGACTACCACACAGAACACTTGTTAGCTGCGTTCATAAAACTCGAGGCTGGGCAGTTAAACGCTCTCGAGAAATCTTCAGAGTTCTGTAATGTACCAATCACTCTGTTAAAAGAAAAAGAGAATGATGCATGAATTATCACAGGGTTTTGACACAATTGGTGCTAAATTAGGAGAGTAGGGACCAAACATATCGCCATTAGATCCTTGGTAGCTATGGCTTGCTCCAAACTTTCATAACATCACGATTTATACGGAAATGTATAAGAAGTTTTTTCTTGTCAAAATCTAGCAAAACGTTCTAATTTGATTTTAAAAAGTCCTCTCTAAATGTCTATAATGTTATTTGAAATTGACTCAGTGCAAAACTTTAAATTGATTAATTAAGATTTTTCACATGAAAAAGACGTTAATGGTTATTTAACAACCAAAATCTATGATAACCGTGATGACGAACTTTTCTATCGTCAACTTCCCTTATCTATGCAGCAATATACCTTCATCACCTACATACGGAGTTAACATATCTCAGTTGATTAGATACGCAAGAGCATGCTCTATGAACAATGTCAAAAGCGAAGTAAATTATTGACAAACAAGTTGATGAAACAAGAATATCATCAGTCTCGTTTAAAGTCATCGATCTTTTCGTACGTTCTATGGTCGATACAATGACCTTGTCAACAAATACAATTTACCATTGAGTTAAATGCTGATTGAAGTTTTTCATACTTATTATTACTGCATTATTTATACACTGAATTGACGACGGACTTTACCTTTTTTCCGATCAATGACAGGGAGCACACGGCGGGTGTGACCGGTCGGCAGGGGATGCTAACTCCTCCATGGCACCTGATCCCACCTCTGATGTTTTGGAGGTCCGCGTTTGCTCCGCTCCTGTTTTGTATTGTTTTATGGATTTTGATCTTGAGTGCTGTTCGTTATCTCCATATGTTTCATCTAATATAAAGCCGATAAGTTTGAATTTGATCTTTCTCTAAAAGGACACTGAATAGCCAATTAAATAATGTAAAGCTGTAGTGTAATTTAAAAATTAAGTTTCCAAAACAGAACAGTTGTCATTTTCGAAAGAGTCTGATGGTTGGCAAAAATAGAAAAGATTAAGTTGTGAATAAAAACAATATGGGAAGGGTTAAAATTGAGTATACATATCTCTGAAGTTAGGTTCACAATTTATATATCAAACAAGGATAGTCTTCCGCCTTTTGGCCAAGAAAATTCTTTAAAAACTTTTATTTAGTAAAGATTTAGAGTTATCTTTCTTGCACCTTACCTGAATCTACCTGGACTGTGCACACCTGTCAGGATACGGTTTATAGCTGACTCTCGACGCATGTTTCCGCACCAAACCTTTTAGGCAACAAAATAAAAAAAAACATAATGCATTGTAGGATAACTTCCTGTACACCCCCTACTTATATCCTTCGAAAACTTGAACAAAAGTCTTTATGAAGAACAGTATGCTTTTAGAAACATCTTTGGCGTCTTGCAGCGAAAGCTCATCATCGCACTAACATCATCGCCTACAACATTCGCTGTTTTAAGTCTGCTGTTTTAAAGGTCAGTGGAAGAATCTGATAATTACCAAAATGATTAATGATATTTGACTCTTTAATTCTGATGAAAAGTTCATTTTTGTGCACCTGCGTTATGAATTTACAGTGTTCCATGTTACGATGATCTGGAAAATCCTGAAGCATTTCTCCCTACAAACAGCTACATTTACGAATATTATACAGGTCTCATCAAAACGAGATTTAAAATGTGTACGTCCGTACTCTAAAAATTGAAATCCCCAGAAGAAAGATAGATATCCATGTAATAATAACCCTGCCGATTATAAAAAGATTATTAAACTGTTTACTTTATCACTAACTGATATTTTTTGGTAGTGAGACATGATATTCACCTGAGCAAAGTTAATGAAGAATATTTGGTCGTGTGTGTACTTGACCCCCGGTAACTGTTCCTCCTCCCTTCCTCTTGTTTCCACCCATCTTCTGTAGGCCTACAGATTAACAGTCTTCATATATCAGGTCATTATGACAGTTATACATGTATAGAGTATTTTTAAGAAAGAAATAGCTACTTAAATGATTGCCAAATCCTAAATTTTGCAAATGTGCTTTGAAATCTAATACATCGTATTATTCATCATCTTCGAATTGCTGATAGAATAGTTTTGGGTCAAAAAGACTTCAATGTAAAAATGTTGAAAAAGTAATAAATTAAAAATCTTCCCATTTTTATCTATTTTCAAAGTTATTTGGTATATGTTTAATAGTCAAAAATTTAAAGCTTTAATTTTTTACGACTTCTTCATTGGCGAAGAGACATTCAGTAGGTACATGTATATTTCCTTGTATTGCATACACCAGTTATCTTACTCGATAGCTTTCCTTTAATCCTCCATTATCTGCAATGTTTTCTCCGAGAGTATTGATACCATTCATCTAAAACCATGAAAAGGAAAATAATTAAAAAATGTTGTTATTTTGGAGCAGTCAATGCAAAAATGAAATAAAACATTAATTTGGTGGAGGACCTGACCTTCATCCCGTCAGCCTCAGGGACGGAGAAGTTACCGTACTGGTCAACCAGACATTGAGCCTGCTTCTTAAATGTCTGTATCACTTCATCCGTCCACCATTGCTTGAGATTGCCATTTTTGTCATATTGACGTCCTTCAAAATAATTGTAAAGTTTAGATTTTAGATGTCCTCACAAGAGATTTGGAAAGAAAGTATTAAATTTTTATATTCTTTATAAGATTCTATACCTCTGTCATCAAAGCCGTGGGTGATCTCGTGTCCAATAACCACACCGATACCTCCATAATTCATAGATCTAAATAAAAGAAACAATCAAAAGCAATACCAAGATATATTAATGAATTAGAATTAGAATTAAAAAAAAAAGTTTCAAGTAGGTCACATCATCCGTGTGTTTATAATATATTCTAAATGCTTTAACACATTTCGCAAAATACTAGTATGGCAATTTCATGTCCAAAATTTACTCACTTGCTTTGAAAACTACTCACTTGGTCTGTGAACTTGAAAAGAATGGAGGCTGCAAAATTCCAGCTGGAAACACTGTAATAGATATTAGGCATTTACAATTTTTAATGGTATAGTTGTTTTTCTGGTTGAATGCGATACTGTTTTTAATGTTGATAAAACTTAAATGAATGCAATGAAGTATAGAGGTGGTATTTTGAAATTGTAAGCAAATTCTGATATTTATCGTAGTATTACGAATTTCACGCCAAACATGAAATTAAACCTTTTTTTCATGTGACATGAATGCTTTAGTCATTTTCATTTGTATGCACCTTTTTCTCAGAAAATTAAGAAGATATGTTACTTTGTTTATCAATTTATTAACAATCTATTATTTGCAACTGGAAAGAAGTGAAATTGAAGTGCTTCTTTTCACCATCACCTATCTTCCCCTTTCCTTGTGATATAGACCCCGGTAAGGAACAGAGGGTTTCTATTCATTACTACTGCCTGCTTTGATTCTGCTTTATTCTACGACCGCCAACCAGTATCAGCCCATTGGCTAGCAACATATACATATACTGTGGAAGTTTGGAGGGAGGGGTGATTGCAAAAAGCGTCTGTCTTTGCCAGACAAAACATCTCCGTAAAAGAGCCATCAGTCATGTGATCCACATACCTTTCCACAGGTGCTCAGGTGCTAGATGCAAGTTGGGTAAGGCCCCAGGGAGAACCACAAGGTTTCGAGGGACATTAAACCTCCATGTTAGATGCATTGTATGCATGGTCAACCAATTTGTAAACAGGCCATAATGCCTGCAAATTTAGACCAAATCTTTGATTTAAATAGAGCGCAAGATATGAACCATGGTGCCAGAGGTAGGTGCGATTTCTTTTGTTAAAAGTGTGGGTTATCTGTACATGATACGAACAAAAACTTGATAACTTGATGGAATCTTTAGTACAGATGACCTTTACTTTACCGAATATTTATACTTTGTGAATTGTACTTTGAATGCCATTCATTCTTGTAAAGATAAGGAAGTTTGAAAATATTATTCAAAACAATTTTAACTGCGTCTTACACATGTATTAACAAGGGTCGTTGACTTTTTGCTCAATAAGTCAGCTTTAAAATGAAAAAGAAGACAATAATCTTTGTCATCGGATACAGAATTCCTATCCTTTATATTCATATCATGAGATCGTGTTCTTATTCCCATTTCTAAATTTTGTGAAGTGAAACTTTAAAAAAAAATCTAAGACGCAGTTAAGATTATATATCTAGGAGATACAAATAGTCCTTTCTTCTAATGTTGAAAATATAAAAATATTACGTCGTTCGCACAAAAAGTATGTTGTTGAAATATGATATGTCGGTCGAAGGACTAATGCGAAGATTTTGTAATGTAATGAAAATAGAAAAAAAAAACAATTTTGATCTTATCACAAACAAATAAAAAAATAAATAAACAAATCCGGTAACAGGGGATAAAATTCAGACCTATAGAAATTCCAGATGATCTAGAACGAGTATTTGTTTACAAATTTACTTTGTAGAAATTTTCCAAGTCCCATATCTATGGAAAAAAACCCAGCTTTGATATTAAAAATCATCCTTTTGGTTCCGTCTGTAAGAACATCCAAATTTTGCGTTGATGTCAAAATTTAATAATGCAAGCTTTAATTATTGAAGGATCAAATATATTAACCTATTTACTATCTGAAAGAGGAGTACAAGTTTTTCTTTACCCCTAAAAAAAGCAGATACTCGTAGAATTTTTATACGGAATAATAAAGGCAAATATACGCTATATTTACAAATAAAAACTCGAGATCCGGTGTCACGGTTAGCATTTGCAGGATAAAGATGATCACTAATCAAGAACACTGAATGCCGAGAGAAGAATCAAATAACAGAAGCCCTTAAAATTCTGTTATACTTTTTTAAACTGAATACTAATATCTTCTTCTTGAGCTCCCACTGTGGGACGTGGAGACCGGTCCTTCGGATAGATAGGCCGTATAAACCGAGGTCCCGTGTCGCAATAGGTGCTGGCACGAAAAAGATCCCTCACTGCTCAATGGCCCTAAGTGCATAGTATAGGAGAAAATTTGCTAGCTCTCCATCGGCAAGTGGTGGCGTCTCCATATGAGTGAAAAATTCTCGAGTGAGACGTTAAACAATATACAACCAATCAGTCAATCTTTTTACAAGAGCTTTTTTATATTGACTTACTGATTCGATTAAGAACACTGTTGTAATAAGCATTTACTGTGGCGGGAGCCGTACCCCACCTGTTAAAAAAATAACAAAAATAAATTAATGACATAAACACAATGCACTAAGTACCAGAATGACAGTAAAGAATGTTTTGTAATACTCACTCATTTTTGTCGACTTCAAATCGAAGATAGCGCAGGGAGTCGATCGTTGACCTTCTCAAATTTGACAGGACATTTTCAAAATACGTATCTGCCTCTGCTGTATACTGTAAATATTATCTTTTTAATATAAGGCATCATTGAAACATCTCATTTTGCATAAATCCTCATTAAAACAGGTATCCATGAATAGAACTTATTAAACACCTATTAAACACTCACATTTTCGTAGTATTCGTCTAACGCTGTCTTATTTAAGATGAAGTCTTGATATCCAATCTTTTCTTGAATAAATTTCGCCTTAACGAAATTAAGAAATGTTTTTAAAGGAACAGTATAACTTATTGCCATCAATAAACGAACAAAAACACTAAAATTAAAAGAAATCTTGTAAGAACTAAATAAATTTTTCATAAAGGAAGTTCGTTTTGTTCTTCAAACAATCTTATAGGTAAAATAACAAGAGGCCCACGGGCCTTATAGGTCACCTGAGCATTCTGCAACAACTTTCCAGTTATTGAATTTGATTCATGTTTTAAGCCAGATGCTATATGGCATTCACAATTTTGAAAGAAGCACCATTGATCATCATAACAATACACTTAGCAGTTGCTTAGCTTGATTGATTTGAAAATGTCCAATAATAAGTTCATAGGATCTTCATGAATAAAATTCATGAAAAATTCAAATCACCTCGCAGGGGTACTGAATACCCATACACAAGGTAGGGAAACAAAAAAAGCTTTCCAACTAATCAGTAATATTCAGCAATAATCAGTAGTGCCCCTAACACTGTGTAATAAACCCATGACCCTAGGTCCACACATTGCACAAATTTTAAAAAGGCACCCTTAAAATTGCCTATCAAAAAATAAATAAATGTTTTATAAATACAAAGGAGCAGATTTCAAACAATTTATTTATTTTCAGTATATAAGTAGAGATAAGTTTTCAAAGAATTCATGTATTTTTACAATATAATCTATTTGACCCTGGGACCATAAAATTCACAATTTTGGTAGAGGCACTCTTGCTCAATAACTATGCACTTAGTTAGTTTATTTAATACCTAAGAGCAGAGAAGAAGATTTTCAAAGAATTTGTGTATTTTCAAAATATAATCAAAAGAGCCCCGCCCTAACACCAGAACCCCTGACCCTGGGACCATAAAATTCACAATTTTGGTAGAGGCACTCATGCTTATCATAACTATGCACTTAGTTAATTTAATATCTAGGAGAAGAGAAGAAGATTTTCAAAGAATTCATGTTTTTAGAAGTATAACAATTTTGATATCTGCTCATCATAAACTATGCAAAAATTTATTTGATACCCAGGGGCAAGAAGAAGATTTTCAAAGAAATCATGTAACAATTTTGGTAGAGGCTCTATAAATTTTTCCCTGCCCTAGCAAGAACCCTTGAGGAAGTTCGTTTTGTTCTTCAAACAATCTTATAGGTAAAATGAAAATGTATGCCTTTTCTTTAGCTAGTCCTCTTGTTGTATCATCCATCCATGTGTTTTCATCCACAAGTTCTCCAAAGGCTGCTCTCAAATTATGGATCATATCCAAGGTCTGGAAAAATATGTAATCAGTGTCTGACTCATTCACACATTGATGAAAAAAAAAATATTGATTTCATTCAGGAGATGATGAAAATTTCTATGACGATCAGCACAAGTCCGATGAGTTTTAGTATTATTGTTTCTTTCAAAACCATGTTGAAAAGAATTTGCATTACCTCTTGCTTTGCATTTTCATCGAAGGCTTCCTTTACAAAAAGACGGCCCAGGGATAGACCGTAATACGTGTTGACGTAGGAGGCACAGCTCCGCCATCTTGCTCTTGGAGTTGATGTTCCATATAAAGCCTTAAATGCCAAAATTCTTTGAAAATAGATTGTACCAAAGACTTTGAGAGTGGCAATTTACTTGTAAGACAGACATATGGACGGATGTAGCATCATTTTGCAAACAGTCTTGCAATCTGGTTTTGGACCAGTAAAAAACTAAATATGAGATTTACTTATATTCTACCCCAAACAAGAGATGATCATAATTTGGCAACCGGATGCATAATCTAATGGAACTAGTTCAAATTATTCTTAGGATGATTAAAATTAAATTGAGTCGTAGATACGCATTTCGAAGATGATCACCAGAATCAATCAATATTATTTTTGTAGTGAAATCATAATTTTCGCAGGTAGTTATTTCTTTCTTTGTATTCGTGGTTTTCGTGTTTCTCCAACCAAGAAATTTAATCTTCGGAAATCAGTGTTGTCCACAAACGAAAATCTGACTGGTTCAATTGATTAGAATCAATATATTCGTTCACAGGATTCTTTTAACGAATTATAATTGATCAAATTTAACACTTACCTTATTATACTCGGTCACCAAATCTTGGAATTTCTGACCCAAATTACCTATCCTGTTTTTCATAATACGCCATACAAGGTAATTTGAGATGGTTCTGAAATAAAAACTTTATCTTTTCTTATCCAACTCCTCGCAAAAGGCTTTAGATTTGTCTTGAGATACATTTTAGTAAGTATAGCTGGTGTACTTCCTTTTAACGGTTAATATTTAACTAGAAAATATGTACCCTTTTTTGCAAACTTAGATACTTTAGAACCCGTTATTGAGAGATTGGTACAATGTATATTTTGTAGACTTGGTAATAAAAATGGATTTTAAGATGTGGTCGAAAAAGAAATACATGTATCACTAAATATTTTAACAAAAATAAAAGAATCTTTATTACCCGGTACATTTTGTTTCACAAAAAATGTTAGGCCCCAGTCACACTGTCACGATTTTAGATCACGATAATCAACGGTTTGAAATTCTGCGATTATTCTTGGATGTCCACAGTCGGTCCGTTGTTTGTTTTTTTTTTAATGCTTTACTTTTGAAAATTTTCATACATACAAAAGAACAAAATACACTCACAAACACATCCTCACACACCACACACACTCTGTGCACCTTTCCCAAAATACCAAATGTTCATAATTACATCTAAAGTGATACTTGAAATTTTTTTTATGTATGACAAATCAAATCAAACATTGCCCATTTACTATACATTTTACTTCTACAATGAAAATTGCTCTCACAATATTTTTCAATTTTCCTGTAATACTTAAAGATGTTAATTGCTTCTGTGAATTTCGGTCGGTCCGTTGTTATTACCTTGACACATCCTAATAAATCGAAACAATCTTGAATGATCCGTAAATCGCTACGACTATTTTGAATTGTCGACGAATATCGGGAAGCTTCTTTGCCTAGTACTGAAACATCGTAGTCGGCCCGTACGGTAATCTTAATGCGTGGAGTTTTGAGATCTATTCTTGTTTGAGGGGAACGATGGCCGTAATACGGTAAATGTACGGCTATTACCGGTAATGACGATCATTTATGAACCGTACGTTGTGACTCAGTTGTTGAAGGACAATGCCAAGCAAAAAATAAGAATAATGTCGACGTACCAATATTTCCACAGGTTGCACAACGGTTTCTGACGGACAGCTACTATGTTTTCACCGTCACATACTGGTGGGGTACAATGTTTTACGGTTTTTAATTCACGTGTTTTTACAAATTTTGCAGAATTACCAAATCCTGTCTCGGTACTGATCTTGATGGATTTGATACTTAACCATCAGCTCAGATTTCGACTTCTGAATTTGCAACTACATTTGAACAGCAAGCACAGATAATACGTCTTGGCAATGCTTTTGAGAACCAGAGGAAAAGGAAGAGAGAGAAAGAGGAGAAAAGTTGGGTCAGACTATGGTTGCCTAGGCGAGATCTTTTGAGGTACTTCAAAAGACTCATGGGTGAACTCAATATCAAATATCTTGTAGCCGAAAAGATTTTTTTAAACAGTGGAGCATATCCTGGGGATCCTTTTCAGAATAGAGGATCGAATTAGAAGAATGATATATATGTACTCTGTTTAGGAAGGCTATCCCTCCTGTGTTAAAGCTGGCTATAACCTTGCCTCGGGAGATAGACATCACTCAATAATGTATGCTTTCAAATTTTCTCACAATACTACTTCCCTCTCAATACGTGAGGTTGTCAAGCTGCCATCGGGGTAGACGCCGAAGAAGTAATTGCTTGCCCAGTAACACCGGGTGAATGGAAGACCATCGAAGATGGATTTAGGATTCGATGGCATTAACTCCTTGTCTACTCGGAACTCTTGCGATGTGCTGTTGAAGAAATTAAAAAAAATATCCATAATGAACCTATTTCTTTGCGTCATTTCCCTCGCCCCTGCCCCAAGATCTGTTCAACGGCTCGTTAATTCGAATGCTGTCACACCGCCCTTTGAGTTCCATTGCAGACTCCATTTTTAACTATGTAGCTTTTATCTACCATACTTGATTTTTTGCCGGTGTCTCTAAAGTCTTTAGACCCTCTGAGTATAGACATGGATTTTCGTTTAGCCTATCTGCTAAGTTTTTTTCATTTTCTTCTGACAACAGAATAGAACATTTGCATGGTAGGAGTCTCTTCGTCACTGAGGAGAGGGAGTGTTTTTTTCATTTTCATCCATATTTCTTGACCCGGTAATTGTACTCTCACCCTTATGATCAGTCCATGTAGGGTTTTCAACAAGAGGAACAGACTTAAATGCTTCTTTTGCTTTTTTATGGTGGAAGAGTGTTCACATAATTATGATTTTTTACATTACCTCTTCTGAAAGGCAGTTTACTGTAACCTTTTGAAATTTGTTGAAGCTGACGCGTTTTAAAAGATCATGTTATTCCCCGAATTCCTTGCAATTTGCATAGAGTGATATTAGGAAAGTCTTCGTTATTCTTTGCGTGTCCGTACGTGCGCCATGAAAAGTTGTAGGATGAACGTATGAATGCATTGGCCGTCCTTGGTGTGACCGTTGCACTGTGAGATTTCAATGCGGAGCACCGCGTTTATCCGTGACGATGTCCGTAGTGAGAGAAAGGTGTTCTCCAATGAAACCGTGTTAAGACCTTCATAAACCCTTTTGTTATCTTAACCGTGTATATTATTTATCGCGCCAAAAAAAAACCGTATCAGCATCACTGTTCCATACGGTCTTTAAAATCTTTAAAAAAGTTGCTACCCATGCCTACTACCCTTGTTTCAGTGCAAATAACTGGCACAAGAAATCTTTTGAATACCTGTTTGAGTATTTCCCCAGGACTTCAAACATTTTTGAGAAGTATGGAATGGCCCTGACAATAATGGTCTCGTCAGGAGGAACATTGACATCAACTCCTTCTATTCTCATCACACGTGTGATAAAGTCATCCCAGTCAAACTTGGCCTACCAAGGAAAAACATCACATTAATGTTTTCTAATTATCCATATGCTGATGATATTTTGAAATTTTATTATACATTATGTGTTTGAAGTAAAAGTCAACTTTCGCATCAATTTTGAAATATAAATTAGTAATTTTTCATTTTTTTTCAGTGACGTACTCCATCTGGTACAGTATAGTTAATCTTCAGTTTCTGCATTTCTATAGGATTGTACAGAGCAAAACTGTCTCTCCTGTCCTCATCTCTCATAGAAATCTGAAGTAAGAAAAGAAGGAATGAAGCAGTTACTGGAAAAGGTAGACATGTCATTTGAAAGACAATGTTGGACATGATTGCACGCCGAAATATGGCCGACTCGGCTTTAAACAATATACAATCAATCAATCAATAGACATGATTGTAATGTTACATTTGCCATGTCAGTTTCCAGTTTGATAACTTCTTCCATATCTCGGTCGGCTGTAGATGGATCAGCATGGAACTCTTCTGCCACAGCTTGCGCAAGCGCTTTGTAAGCTCTCACCATGGTGTCGTTTAAGCCATTAAGATAGTACTTTCGACCAGGCATTCCAAAGTCCGGTTGATCCAACTGCAATATATATCATTTACAAGAATCTTTTATAAGAAAAAGGGATTGTTATGAGGTTTTCTCCAGGCTTATAAAAGGAATGTAATAGGGATGTCAATTTATACTTGTACAACTATAGCTACTCTATTTGCCGACACCGAGTCTTAGCTCACCTGAGCCGAAGGCTCAAGTGAGCTTTTCTGATCACATTTTGTCCGTCGTCCGTCTGTCTGTCCGTCTGTAAACTTTTCACATTTTCGACTGCTTCTCAAGAACCACTGGGCCAATTTTGACCAAACTTGGTACAAAGTATCCTTGGGTGAAGGGGAATTTAAATTGTAAAAATAAAGGACCAAGTCCCCTCACAAGGGGAGATAATCAAGAAAAGACAAAAATAGGGTGGGGTCATTAAAAAACCTTCTTCTCAAGAACCACTGGGCCAGAAAAGCTGAAACTTATATGGAAGCATTCTGGGGTAGTGTTAATTCTAAATTGTAAAAATCATGACCCCCGGGGGAAGGGCGGGGCCACAATTGGGAATCAAATTTTTGCATAGAAATATATAGGAAAAATCTTTGAAAAAAGAACCCCTAACCCTGGAGCAACGCATTTTACAAGTTTGAAAAAGGCGACCTTTCTCATCATAAATGTTTGACTTATACCAAGGAGCAGATTTCAAAGCATTTATTCATTTTCAGAATATACGAGGGGCATTTCAAAAGTCCTGAGAACTGTTTAATAAAAAATTAACCCTTTTACGGAAATTATGAAGTTTGATATCATTGGAAAGATAAGAAAAATATACACATATTGTGACGTCACTTTATAATTTTTATGACGTAATATCTCCAAAAATGACGTCAGAATATAGAATGTTTAGCATACTGAAAACTCGCGTTTTTATTCAAATGTCACAATTTTAAAAGTGCTGCCAAAAGCTTATTTGAAAATATATTTCAAAGAAAATTTCCATTTGCAAAGAAGTAGAGCAGAACAATGATACTGTTTATCAACAATACTATATTTCATTGTTTGGTTTGTTTACTAGCGCGGTTTATGTTCGGTTATGCTATCATCGACATTCATCCAAGGTTTTAAGTTACATGATACGACTGGATTTTTGGTCTTTTATATACTTCTCTATTGTATGAAATAAAACAGTTTCTGTGTAAAACTAAAGAACATTAATGCAGTTTTCAACAAATATATTTTGAGTAACAGTACTCTTACCGTTTACAAATAAAATGTACAAAAGTCTTGCCCCGGTTCATACTTCATGTAAGAAGTCACGAAATGAGATGAAATGGGTTGGTGGGTGGGGCAATTGTCCAAGACAGTGCTTCTGATAGAGTCAGCGGCATTTGTCCAAGACAGACCTTCTGGTAGAGTCAGCAGCATTGAGCAGCATTTCTCCAAGACAGACCTTCTGGTAGAGTCAGCGGCATTTAGCGGCATTTGTCCAACACAGACCTTCTGGTAGAGTCAGCGGCATTAAGCGGCATTTGTCCAAGACAGACCTTCTGGTAGAGTCAGCGGCATTTCTCCAAGACACACCTTCTGGCAGAGTCAGCGGCATTTAGCGGCATTTGTCCAACACAGACCTTCTGGTAGAGTCAGCGGCATTTAGCCGCATTTCTCCAAAACAGACCTTCTGGTAGAGTCAGCGGCATTTAGCGGCATTTCTCCAAGACACACCTTCTGGTAGAGTCAGCGGCATTTAGCGGCATTTGTCCAACACAGACCTTCTGGTAGAGTCAGCGGCATTTAGCGGCATTTCTCCAAAACAGACCTTCTGGTAGAGTCAGCGGCATTTAGCGGCATTTGTCCAAGACAGACCTTCTGGTAGAGTCAGCGGCATTTAGCGGCACTTCTCCAAGACCTTCTGGTAGAGTCAGCGGCATTTAGCGGCATTTCTCCAAAACAGACCTTCTGGTAGAGTCAGCAGCATTTAGCGGCATTTCTCAAAGACAGTGCTTCTGACAACATTTAGAGAATTTGTTTAACAAGATTGAGTGCTTTAATTCCTTTCTCCTTTATTTTCAGTAAATTCCTTCATCTTGAAAAAGATGTAGGACTCAGGAATAAACAAGTCCATAAATACTGTTTTGTATAGATCATAGATAAAACAATCTTAATTACAGTTTAATCTGTTGTTTTTCCATGGATTTACTGATATACAGTAATTAATGGAGAGACGGTTTACACTTTTATGTATGAGAGATACTTAAATAGTATAATATTTGTTTTTCCTTAATGGCAGGGACTTGCTCAATTAGTAATACATGTATTTATTTTTTTTTTTTCATTTGGTTTGATGGTATTTCCAGTACTATTCAAAAAACATTACCCCGGTAATTAAATATCAGTTTAACTTGTACAAAGAGCTCTTTGTTAGTATCTTTGAAAATAATTCAATTAACAGCTTTATCTTGGTCAACACTAGCCATGAGTATCATGCTGATTAGCAATTTGCAGTTATTGATATCTTGCAGTCAGATACAGACAAAATTACCACCAATATAACAAAACAGGAGATGATTAGGGAAAAGGTGTTAAACATCTGGCTTCATGCATTTGATATTGCTCAATTATGTGATTATGACTATTAAATTTGAAGTACCCCATGTATAACATATTAATTATAAGTTATATTTATGAAAATATGTCAAATAAAATACTAAATAAAGAAAATAATGTAATTACTCCATAAATTACAGTAACAGAAGAAGCTTTAATGTTTCAATATTATCTCATTATAAGTAGCTGTGTCTTAATTTATTCAACAAATAAACCCTATGAGCATAGTATGCGACTGTGTTAAACTATTTCTATCGATAAAGTTAGAAAGAAAAGACTGTCAGAAGCACACCATGCAAAGTTGAAATTATTTTTTTCAAGACCGATTTGTAAAAATCCAGTAAAGGATTCTCTACAAAAACTTTCATGCGCTGATTTTAGAGGAATACATTGTCTATTGATTTAATCATGCAGCTTATTCCGTAAAAGATATAAAACTGGGATAGGTTAACATTTTACAATCATGCAGCTTAGGCCATATAATAATTCAATAAATTGCTAGATTCCCATCCAATTTTTTTTTTAAAAATCAAGGCTGGCGGCCGGCTTTTATTTTATACTTTTTATTTTTTCAATTTCAAAGATTTTTATTGACCTGGTCATTCGGTGTAATTTTATCTACAATACCTGAATAAAGGTCATAGTAAAGGTTCAATTATCTCCTACTTCACATCATCACCAATCTTTTTCAACCAATGACCCTTGTTTAAAATATAGCGCCTATACGTATTACAGCAATTACTATCTTTTCAGTCGTTAAAATCATATCAACTTTCGCAAAATTTAAAACGAAAGTAGAATGGTAGATGGATACCGATCCCGATGAGAATTAAGACGAAGAAAAAAATCGAGGCGGGGATATAAATTCAGGGTGGGCAGGGATGAGAATCTAGAAATATTTTTATCATGGCCAATATTCAGTAAAAGATATAAAATTCGGATAGGTTAAAATTCTGTAATCATGCAGCTTATTCCGTAAAAGATATAAAATGCAGCTTATTCCATAAAAGATATAAAACTAGGATAGGTTAACATTTTATACTGATGCAGCTTATTCCGTAAAAGATAGGTTAGCAATTTGTAATCATGCAGCTTATTCCGTAAAACATATAAAATCAGCTTATTCCGTAACAGATATAAAATTGGGATACATTTTATAATCATGCAGCTTATTCCGTAAAACATATAAAATGCAGCTTATTCCGTAAAAGATATAAAATTGGGATACATTTTATAATCATGCAGCTTATTCCATAAAAGATTTAAAATGCAGCTTATTCCATAAAAGATATAAAAATGGGATAGGTTAACATTTTATAACCATGCAGCTTATTCCGTAAAAGATACAAAATGCAGCTTATTCCGTAAAAAAGATATAAGATGCAGCTTATTCCGTAAAAGATATAAAACTGGGATAAGTTAGCAATTTGTAATCATGCAGCTTATTCCGTAAAAGATATAAAATTGGGATACATTTTATAATCATGCAGCTTATTCCGTAAAAGATTTAAAATGCAGCTTATTCCGTGAAAGATATAAAACTGGAATAGGTGAACATTTTAAAATCATGCAGTTTATTCCATAAAAGATATAAAATGCAGCTTATTCCGTGAAAGATATGAAACTGGGATATGTTAACATTTTATTATCATGCAGTTTATTTCGTAAATTTTTTTTATTAAATGCAGCTTATTCCATAAAAGATATAAAAATGGGATGGGTTAACATTTTATAACCATGCAGCTTATTCCGTAAAAGATTTAAATGCAGCTTATTAGTCAGTGGATCAATTTAGTATGTAAATTCTAACATTTAATCATTCATGAAATTTCCAGAGTTATAACCCGCAAATCAAGTTCATATCAATTTCGGGAAATTGAAACAGTATGGTATTTGGTTTTTCATTTATACAGCCAGCAAACATTTCCAGTAGTGATAATATACAATTTATTTCACATGAAACGCTTCATACCGCTTCACACAACTTACTAGCTAAGTATATTAATTCAATTTTCAATCAAAACTCATAAGAATGACTTTTAACAATATTGGTGTAAACTATCTTTTAATTTTACTTCCCTAAGCAGGTAAGCATGACCTACGATCATTCTCATAGAGAATGCTGCTGACTCTACCAGAGGGTCTGTGTTGGACAAATGCCGCTAAATGCTGCTGACTCTAGCAGAGGGTCTGTCTTGGACAAATGCTGCTGACTATACCAGAGGGTCTGTCTTGGACAAATGCCACTAAATGCCGCTGACTCTACCAGAGGGTCTGTGTTGGACAAATGCCGCTAAATGCCGCTGACTCTACCAGAGAGTCTGTGTTGGACAAATGCCGCTTAATGCCGCTGACTCTACCAGAAGGTCTGTGTTGAACAAATGCCGCTAAATGCCGCTGACTCTACCAGAGGGTCTGTGTTGGACAAATGCCGCTAAATGCCGCTGACTCTACCAGAGGGTGTGTCTTGGAGAAATGCCGCTAAATGCCGCTGACTCTACCAGAAGGTCTCTCTTGGAGAAATGCCGCTGACTCTACCAGAAGGTCTTTTTGGAGAAATGTCGCTAAATGCCGCTGACTCTACCAGAAGGTCTGTCTTGGACAAATGCCGCTAAATGCCGCTGACTCTACCAGAAGGTGTGTCTTGGAGAAATGTCGCTAAATGCCGCTGACTCTACCAGAAGGTCTGTTTTGGAGAAATGCCGCTTAATGCCGCTGACTCTACCAGAAGGTCTGTGTTGGACAAATGCCGCTAAATGCCGCTGACTCTACCAGAAGGTGTGTCTTGGAGAAATGCCGCTGACTCTACCAGAAGGTCTGTTTTGGAGAAATGCCGCTAAATGCCGCTGACTCTACCAGAAGGTCTGTGTTGGACAAATGCCGCTAAATGCCGCTGACTCTACCAGAAGGTCTGTGTTGGACAAATGCCGCTAAATGCCGCTGACTCTACCAGAAGGTGTGTCTTGGAGAAATGCCGCTAAATGCCGCTGACTCTACCAGAAGGTCTGTTTTGGAGAAATGCCGCTAAATGCCGCTGACTCTACCTGAAGGTCTGTGTTGGACAAATGCCGCTAAATGCCGCTGACTCTACCAGAAGGTCTGTCTTGGAAAAATGCCGCTAAATGCCGCTGACTCTACCAGAAGGTCTGTTTTGGAGAAATGCCGCTAAATGCCGCTGACTCTACCAGAAGGTCTGTGTTGGACAAATACCGCTAAATGCCGCTGACTCTACCAGAAGGTGTGTCTTGGAGAAATGCCGCTAAATGCCGCTGACTCTACCAGAAGGTCTGTTTTGGAGAAATGCCGCTAAATGCCGCTGACTCTACCAGAAGGTCTGTGTTGGACAAATGCCGCTAAATGCCGCTGACTCTGCCAGAAGGTGTGTCTTGGAGAAATGCCGCTGACTCTACCAGAAGGTCTGTCTTGGACAAATGCCGCTTAATGCCGCTGACTCTACCAGAAGGTCTGTCCTGGTATGATGAAGTTGGCTATGATTTTCGTGACTTCTTACATGAAGGAATAGCCTCTTGCCCCTGACTTGTTTCTGTGCGTAGTTTTTCTCATTAATTCAACTCCGGCGCCCCAAAACTCAGTATTGCTTTTTACTTTTGACTCCAAAAAAGTTTTATAAGTTACATAGACATGTAAATTCTTATTTAATTTCCATGAATTAATTTTTGCGAATATGTGGAGGTACGGCGGGGTTACAACTGCGCCCGCGCCATTTTGGATTTTACGAGAAAATATAGGGCACACCAATCTTAACTTCTCTTGAGCTCTCATCGATCCCACAAATATGGTTAAAACACCTGACGAATTGATGCCATAGAATTTATTAACACGATCGTCTATTTTTCTTTGATTGCCAACTTTGCCTTATTCTCACAGTTGGGTCTGTTTTACGCAATATTTTGAGCAAGATTCGATAAAAGCATTCGATGTTTGACAATCGCTTAAACCATCTCAGAACAAGAAGATCTCTGAAATAGACCACCATATGATAGATTGTAGTCTATGTAAAGATTCTGCCAACTGTCATTTACGTCCGATAGCTTGCACCCAAGTAATGAGCAAAAGTTGTTTTTAAAATTTTTCATTGATGAAATTGTGTCTTTTGTTACGTCATTTTTATGGCCAGTATTGAAAGTATGCGGAAGTATGACGTCATTTTCAGAGTTATAACGTCATAAAAATTATAAAGTGACGTCACAATATGTGTGTATTTTTCTGTTCTTTCGAATGATATCAAACTCAATAATTTCCGTAAAACGGTTATCTTTTTATTAAACAGTTCTCAGGACTTTTGAAATGCCCCTCGTAATTAGAGCCCTCCTTCTATAATACCCCTGACCCAAGGGCCTTGATATTCACAATTTTGGAAGAAGAATTGTTGTTCATTATATAGGTAGTTCATCTGCTTTTTTACATAGAAATATATAGGAAAAATCTTCTTCTCAAGAACCACTGGGCCAGAAATCTGAAACTTATGTGGAAGCATCCTAGGGTAGTGTAGATTCTAAATTGTTCAAATCATGACCCCCGGGGGAAGGGCGGGGCCACAATGGAGAATCAAATTTTTACATAGAAATATATAGGAAAAATCTTTGAAAATCTTCTTCTCAAGAACCACTGGGCCAGAAAAGCTGGAACTTACATGGAAGCATCCTGGGGTAGTGTAGATTCTAAATTGTTCAAATCATGACCCCCGGGGGAAGGGCGGGGCCACAATGGAGAATCAAATTTTTGCATAGAAATATATAGGAAATATCTTTGAAAAAAGAACCCCCTAACCCTGGAGCAACGCATTTTACAAGTTTGAAAAAGGCGACCTTTCTCATCATAAATGTTTGACTTATACCAAGGAGCAGATTTCAAAGCATTTATTCATTTTCAGAATATAATTAGAGCCCTCCTTCTATAATACCCTTGACCCAAGGGCCTTGATATTCACAATTTTGGAAGAAGAATTGTTGTTCATTATATAGGTAGTTCATCTGCTTAATACCCAGGAACATAGGAGATTTTCAAAGAGTCATTTTCACTATATAATCAATAGAGCCCCGTCCTAACATTAGAACTTCTGACCTGTCTGGGTCCATGAAATTCAGAATTTTTGAAGAGGCATTATAGCCCCGCCCTAACACTAGAAACCCTGACCCTGGGTCGTTGAAATTTACAATTTTGAAGAGGCATTCTTCATCATTGTATCTATGTAAAAAGTTAGTTTGTTTGATACCTAGGAGCAGAAAAGATTTTTTTTTTCAAAGAAATAATGCATTTTCACCATAAAATCGATATAGCCCAGCCCTAGCACCAGAACCCTAACCCTAGTTCCATGAAATTCACAATTTCAGAAGAGACATCCTTTCTCAGCATAAATATGTATGTAGTTAGTTACCAGGTAACTCAAGAGCAGAGAAGGTTTTTCAAAAAATAAATGCATATTCACTATACAATCAATAAAGCCCCGCCCTAACACCAGAACCTCTGACTCTGGGGCCATGTAATTCACAATTGTAGAAAAGAAACCCTTTCCAATCGTTACTATATATGAAGTTATATTGTTTAATATGAATTAATGCATTTTCACTAATCAATAAAGCCCCGCCCTAACATCAGAACCCCTGACCCTGGGGTCATGATAATCACGATTTTAGAAGAGGCACCCTTTCTCATCATAACTGTGTATGAAGTTATTCTGTTTAATACCCAGGAGCAGAGAAGATTTTCTAAAACCTAATGCATTTTTACTGTATTTTTAATACAGTCCCACCCTAACACCAGAACCACTGACCCAAGGGCCATGAATTTCACAATTTTGGTAGAGGACTCAAGGCTTATTACAATCATACCAACAGTTTGACTGCTTGATGTCCAGGAGTAAAGAAGATTTTTTAAACAAGAATGCATTTTTAGTGGTTTTGGCCCCACCCCTCAAGCCCCAGAAGGGCAGGGACCATGAAATTTATATTTTTTTTCCCTTCACCCATTGATGTTTTATGCCAAAATCATCTCGGTATGTCATGGTGTCTACGTCATACATTCGACGCTGTTTTTCACAAGTCGAAAAGGATCGAGGAGTTGCGATTGATATTTGGACGCGACACAATGTTTGCTTCTGCTACGTCAAGAAAAAAAAGTAACGTAATTTTTTTCGATATCAATTGTACATGTCAATGCATTACAAAGTAAAATGATCAATAATGCTCGTTCAATTGAAATATATAGACAAAAGGGCCGTGTAGTATATACACGCAGCTGTGACCAGATAAAAGCAATCAGGTGTAATGAATGCAAAGGATTTATATACCCCCATGCTAAGAAAGAAAATTAGACAACTAATATGGCGTATGTCTATTTAAGATTCGTGTTCAGCTTTAAGCAATTACATAAGTAAACTCACAAATATGACTCTTGATGATGAGTTTTTGGAATCCGTATACACATACAAGTTAATTAGTGGTTTGTTGTTATAACGAAGGAGATTTAATAAAAGCGTTGTTAAGTTGTACTCCGACTCGTTCCAGTGTCCGCCCGTGTTGTTTCCTAGGACAGGCCAACCACCGAGTTCCTTCAGCAGGCCAAAGGAGGGTTCAATACCACGACTTTCTATGTATGCTGAAGAAGAATAATTTTCATGACTGTATCAAGAATTTTACAGTTTTACAGAGAAATACTACAGTGAAGATTTTTAGGTGTACTTCAAATATGACCAACAAAGCTCCATCGTAGGACCTTTGGGAGACAACATCTTACAATTATAGAATTTTGAAATGCGGAAATTGTCTCAATTCAGTATAAAGTATGCTTGCTTGTTTATTACCTAATAATTAATTAAGAAGATTTTCAAAGGTATGAACTACTGTATTCAGTTCCATTTGACAGACCTATGTTACTGGATATATAAGTGATCTTACTTTGATTGACACACGACTTGTAGAGATTTTTGGCGTGGGTTACAGACTCTGGGTCACTGGGTGATCCGGGCTGCTCCAGTACAACTAAACAATACATGAATACTCCAGTTCTTATAAGTGTACAATGAAAGACATAACATTTATATAACCTGAAAATAATTGTACGTCTTTTTTATTTCAGAATGTTCCATATTTTGATTTGAACATGAAATTTTGAGTGGGATTTTAAGAAAGAAAAATATCTTTCAGGCCCATTAATACATTGTTTTTATGCATGTAGGAAATTAAGACTCAGTATCTTCAATGGAAAGGCATTTATAATTATTTTTGTCACGTTAATTCAAGATTTGCCCCAATACATCAAGTTTAGATAAAGTTACTGGGGTATCCAGTTATAGTACAAATGATTTAGAAGTTTTTTTTTATGTATGACCTATTTTACTTATTTGATCTGGGTCATTTATATAACCTGAAAAAAATTGTACGTCTTTTTTTAGTTCAGAATGTTCCATATTTTGATTTGAACATGAAATTTTGAAGGATTTTAAGAAAGAAATATCTTTCAGGCCCAATAATACATTGTTTTTATGCATGCAGAAAGTTAAGACTCAGTATCCTCAGTGGAAAGACATTTATAATTATTTTTTGTCCCGTTAATATAAGATTTGCCCTAATACATCAAGTTTAGATTAAGTTATCCAGTTATAGTACAAATGATTTAGAAGTTTTTTTTATGTACTTATTTGATCTGGATCATTTGAGCCTATGTTTCAATGTTATTGCATTAGGTATCATAAACCATGCTTCAAGAAAAAGAAACATCGTTTGTAACACGAATCTGGTCGGTGTCATTTTTGCTGATAACCTTTTGGCCCTTTCTTAGCGGTGCTTACTTTGCCTACTGTGTACTTATGCTGACCTCGGGTATATCATTTTGGGTTCAGACAGAGGCATAGACCTACTTTTCATGATGACTTCTACGTCTTCACGAACAACACCAAACATGTCGTAGCTGGACCGATCTTCTGGAATGACATTCTTCTTCATCCAGGTTCCGCAAGCAAACTCGTAAAAGTTGTTACACGGTTCAACTTCAGTGTTTAAAGAGCTGAGAAGTCGTGAGGCTAAAACAGGTGTGAGAAACAGGTCATGTTTCTAAAAGTTTCATCATTAGATGTATATTCAAATCAAATAAATCATAGTCAATTCCGTCAAACCTGCTGTGGCCCTTTTCACAAAAACACTTAAGACTAAGATAAAAAATTTCACAATTCTGTAAGATTTTGTTTAATAGAGATATTCATTTTTTTTCTAAGATGTTATGTACAATGATGTGTAAATGATGCAGAAGTAAGAGTTTTTGTGATCTACTACTACGTAGATGCTCGTTTTTTTTTTGTCTTAGTCGTAAGGTTTTTTGTGAAAAGGGCCACTGAGTTGCACAGTGATAATAAATAGTATTCACAGACAACTGAAACATATTTACAACTACTAGTGGATAGTTAAATTTATTACATGTCTCTTGAGTAGATAATGTGTATTGCTTACACGTTGAACGGAATCTGTTGGAATATAAATTTTATCTACTGTAAATAAATCAAAGCACTGGCAACAACAACTGTTATATTGCTTTATAATTCTACTTTTAGTCATTTATAGAGACATCGAGAGGCATGTTATGACACCACGAGTAGCCTGAGACGAAGGCAGGGTACACAATAGATTGTACCTTTGTCAATTCTATTTTCGTACCATTGGAACATTTTTCTAAAACTTCATTATTTGCCATAGAGATACTTTACAATTTGTTAAATATTTATATTAGAATCCAAATACTGCGACTCATTTCGACAGAAAGCTGCTTCAAAATTATATTTTGCTTATTCGTGTCATTGCTTTCTTTTAGTATGATTGTATAATTCCTGAAAGTGCCAAGCAAGGGTTAGGTAGAAAATGATTTGATACCGAAATTACCATTTTTTAATTTAAATTTAATACTTACCGGCTATCGAACATTCGGGTGTGAGACAAATGTTATCTGAAAATTAAAAGAAAATGTTATAAAATAATCGCTGACGTATGTACTGCCATTCTTGTCTAATTAAATTGATATAGTTGTTAATAGATTTTACATGTATTAAATAGTAAACAATATATTACAGGAAAACTTTTTCAGCCGATACTGATGAAAATATCCAGCAGATACAAAATATTTTTCACGTGCGTTTAGAAGTTCATTAGGTGGGCTTTAGCTAGGACACAAGACTCATTATTTAATACGAGTATAGAACAGAACAGAACAGAACATTTTATTTCTAATTTAGAGCCCATAACAGACAAGTATGAAATTGTTACAATAATTAAGGAAAAGATAAGCCAATGAATAGCAAAACAATTATACAATTAGCAGTTGACATAAATCATTTCAACAATAATCCTGTCTAAACGGAATACATCAAATATGCATGTATGTGTAAAAGACTAATGGTACTATAACATGTTATCATTTATAAATTTGCCCACAAAATTAAGAGTTTCCTTATCTTCTGTATTGAGTAACCAATAAAGTTTTTGTTCATCGTCTAAAGCTGAAAATAGTGGAAATTTATGATTAATTAACTGAAATATTTCTTTTCTTTGATGATCAAATTTTTTACATGTTATTAAAAAATGAGTTTCATCATCTATGTTGTTAGAATTACATCTATTACATAATCGATCTTCTCGAGGAATATTGGTAAATCTTCCCACTTCAATTTGTAATCTGTGACAGGAAATTCTTAATTTACATAAAGATTTTCTGTGATGAAAATTTTTAACAACTGATAAATAATTCTCATAACCCCAATTTTGTTTGAGTTTCACATATGTGGATAATTTGCCATCGGTGTAACTTTTATAACTTGTATACCATTTCTTCACATAATAATCTAATAAAATTTTATGACAAAATGACTTAAATTTATATTTCCCATAACAAATAACTTCATCTTTAATATTCAGTAATTTTCTTAATTTCTGTATAAATGCAAACCATGAGTTCTTTCCATTCACAAAAAGCTTTTTACTACATTCATATGCATCTTTAAGTAAAGGAAATTCTATGGACAAATTCTCAAATCTATACCAACTTTTAATCAGTAACCTGGCAATATCATAATGCAGGGGGAACCTTCCCAATTCAGACAGTACTGCAAAATTTGTGCTTTTCTTATGAACGCCGAGAATATATTTACAGAATTTAAGGTGTATTCTTTCACAGGGTAGATTTTTAAAGCAGTCTTCAACTGTTAAATTTTGGCAGTTTAGGAATTTTTTAGTATTTATATTACTTGCACCCCACACCTCTGCATTATACAAAAGAATTGGTTTAATGGTAGAGTCAAATACATGTATACTGGTTTTAATCCCAGGGTTCAAATCAATAAAATCCTTTCTTAATTTATAATATGCTTTTAATGCTTTTTTATAAAGCTCTAATCTTGCTACATGAAAGCTTCCAGATACACTTAGGTGGACTCCAAGATATTTGTACCTGGGCACACATTCTATCATATTATTTTGAAACATTAGTTTTTGTGTAATATTACGACCAGCCTTATTAAAGATCATGACTTTTGTTTTTTGAATGTTTACCTTTAAACACCAATCAGAGCAATACTTTTCAAGTTTAGCGAGTCTTGCTTGTATACCTTTAGCTGATGAGGATAAAATAACAATGTCATCTGCATACATTAAACAATTAACAGTTTGTGTCTGAAGCGATACTTCATCAATACATGAATCTAAATATGAAGGAAAGTCATTGATAAATATTTTAAATAAGGAGGGGCTCAAATTATCCCCTTGACGGACGCCTATAGCTATTTGAAATGGATCTGAGAAGAATCTCCCAATTTTCACACATGCTTGACTATTTTTATATATATTACTAATGATATTATAAAATTTAGATCCAACATTCATGTCAAGTAATTTTAGCTTTAATCCTGTATGTATAACACTGTCAAAAGCTTTATGAAAGTCAACAAAACATGCATAGAGTCTTCCTTCTTTTGTGCTACAGTATTTATCAATTAGACATTTTAGAACAAATAGGTGATCAGATGTTCGTGCATTTTTGGTAAAACCCATTTGAGATTGATGAATTAAATTATGTTCTTGAAGAAATTTATCTAGTCTAAAGTTCAAAACACTGTTGAATAACTTGCCAAGAGTGCTGGTAATTGTGATACCCCTATAATTTGAAGGATTGTTTGGATCATCAGACTTAAAAATTGGACTTATGTACCCATTACTCCAAGCTTGAGGATAAAAACCATATGTGAAACAGCTATTAAAAAGTTTATGTATACAGGGAAGTAAATAAGATTGACTATGCTTTAACATTTCATTAGATATCAAATCAAGTCCCTTGGCTTTTCCATATTTTAAATTTGCTATTGCATCAACAATTTCTTTATTTGTAATCATATAATCTAATTCATTAAAGGATGGGTTATTCTCCATGTCAGCCAAAATTAAATCTATCTCTTGTATCCTAGAATTAAAAGAGTTATCACACACAGAGTGAAGATTGCGAAAATGATTAACCCATGTTTCAGGATCTATGTTTGCTGCAGAATTATCTTTATTATCATCCTTTAGGTCATTGATTAATTTCCAATATTGTTTTGGTTGTTTATTTTGAAGTGCTTCAAGTTGATTTAGAATAGAGTTTTGGAAATTTTTACGCTTAAATTTTCTTAATTTATTGTACTCTCTATAAAGTTTATAGTGATGATTCTTAACAAGTGGATTTTTAGGAAACATGCTATAAATTTTTCCATGTGCAATCAGTCTACAGCGCATTGTTTGCAAGTCTGAATCAAACCACTTTTTATTTTTTTGCTTTTTAACATTCTTTCTTTTATGACTTGTCCTATTTAATGACATGTTAGCAGCAGTTATGATTATATCATTGAATTCTTCAGCCTTTTTCTCAATATCAGTAGATGTAGCTTCTGTAATAAAGGAATCTAAAAAAGACTTGATTTTTTCTTGTATCTTATCGGAACTTAGAGCCAATTGAAATTTAATAGGGGAATCATCATTCCATTTAAAATTTTGAGGGGCAGGGTGCAAGGTTTTGGTATTAGTAACATTTGAACTCTCCTGAAACTTTGCTAGAACTTCCCATGATATTTTACAGTGACAATCAGAAAGAGTAGGAATAAAACTAGATACCCTGAAATATAAAATTTGTTTAACTAAGTTTTCACTTGCAACAAGGTAGTCTACTGTGCTTTGACCATGCGTGTTAAAACATGTGTAATCACCAAAAAAATCCCCAATGCATCTACCATTTATAATTCTCATCTGATTACTAATACAAAAATCGATCAATTCTTTTCCTCTTTCATTTAAAATGACATCACGGTTACTACGTTTACAAAAATCATTATCAACCTTGTAAGTTTTATACAGAGGAAGGTACCTTACATCATCATGTACAATAAAATCATCTGATGCAGCAGTGCGTGCATTCATATCCCCACAGATCATTATTTCCCCCTTAGTCTTAAATTTATAAACATCTTTCTCAATAATTTCAATAACATCATAATTTAACTTCTGAAAGTAGGTTGAATTTGAGGGTGGAATATAACATGCACAAAGATAAATGTCCTTTTGAAGATTAAAAAACTGTTTTTCAATTTTTATCCATTGAAAATCTTTCTGGGTACCTGGTAACAACTTGATATGTTCCTTAAAACAATTTCTACGAAAAATGCCAATTCCCCCATAAAATCTTCCATTTGCAGACATGTCCCTACATACAGGGAAGTATGAAAAACCATCAATAAAAAGATTTGTATTATACCCAACATGTGTTTCACCTAATATAATAAGATCATAGTTTTTTACCTCCTTCAAAAATAATTCATCATTTAGCTTATTCTCACCTTGTGTAAAAATTCCTCCAACATTCCAGTAACAAATTTTTATGCTGTGTTTATACATATACTTGTCCATATTGGACTCTTAATTGTATACTACTGAATAAAGAATTATACAAATAAAGAAAATTAACTAAGTTATATAAATTCAAAGATTCTCTAGTTTCAGATGTAAAACAAGTTTTGATTTACAATTTCAAATATTTATCACCATTGTGTTGATGGCCCTTTCTATGTTCAGCGAAAATAGTTTGGACTTTGTTTAAATTTACGGTTATAACTATTGCCCTGGTATCCATAATTCCAGCTCGGGTTGCCCTTGTAGTAATGGTCCCCGTTATTCGACTGGAAATGCTTTTCCTGGTTGTAGTTGAATCTGTTTTGATATTTATTCGCATAACCCTTAGAGACGGTGCTTATCTTTAATACGGTGTGAATTGCTCTCTTCATGTTGGACGCTAGTATGGATGTTCCCTTTGGAGACAGGTGAAATTTGTCCTTGGGATTCAGTAACTGAATTGTGGGTAGATATCCGTGCCACATGTTTTCGTTGTCAGAAATATGAACTCCAGGATACTCCATGTAGTCCCTCTTTATGATTCCATCCAGAATCTCACAGTTTACCTTGTGCAAGGAGTTGTCTTCTCTTGGAGTGGTTAGAGATATGATGGTGTTGACATCTTTCCACTTCTTTTTAATGACCTCAACCACATCCTTCAGTTTCTCGGCGCATTCTTCGGGACTAACATTCCTAACATCATTTGTTAAAGGGTGGAGGACTACTACATCAGGTAAGCAAGAAGAATTCATAATAACATCCTTTGTTTCATCAAGAGTATATGCTGTAACTTTAGTAACGTTTACATCAGACGTAAGTTTATCCTCTTTAATGCCATTCACATTGGAAGTACCTATCAATAACGCCATTGGTTTTCGATTCCTCTCAGCATTGGTTTCCAAATCTTTCGCCCTGCTGGTTTCAATGTCCTTTTCGCTGCTTGTGAACATTCTGGAGAGCTGCGATTTTAGGGACAAAATTTCATTGCAGTAGTCGTCAGCTTTTTTTCTGAGTGATCTATTATCATCCATGAGCTGATCATTTTCTTCATTTTTTGTGCTCAACTTTTCTGATAGGTGTTCATTTTCATGCTCCAAATTCTTGAGTTTTCTCCCCGTCTCATCCTTGGTATTGTTTCTGCTGCTTATGAACATGCTGGATAGCTGTGATTTTAGGGACAAAATCTCATTGAATTGTTCATCAGTTTTTTTTCTGAGTGATCTATTGTCATCCATGAGCTGATCATTTTCTTCATTTATTGTGTTAAGCTTTTCTGACAGGTATTCGTTTTCATGTTTCAAATTCTTGAGTTCTCTTCTCAGTGTCTCATCTGTTGTGTTGTTTTTTGCTTTTTCTGTTTTTAGCTGAGATTCCAATCTTGCGATTTCTACTGTTTGATCCTTCAACTTCAGAGATTTAATTGTATCTAACTCTGTCTGCAAATTATTTACGGATCTGGTCACTTTCTGTAAGGCGTCGGACAAGTTTTTCTCAATTTTTGACATTAGTGTTGCTTGTGTTTCAGTTAACTTGGTCAAAGATTCGACGAAAATAGATTGTAATTTATCAAAATCTTTGTAAGTCACTTGGGGACTACAGGTATCGGTATTTTCTGGTTGTGACAAATCTTCTATCTGATCTTTCGGCATATGTTCATGTTCAAGAGTTTTTAATAAGGTTTCATGATCAGGGTCCTCTGCTTCTTCGTTTGATATCTCAGATTTTTCATAATGACAAATGGCGTTCACAAGGGATAGAAGGATTGGGAAATCATTTCTTGCGAAAATGTCGTGATGCAACCCTTGTGCTTGTATCACTCCAGTTGTAATAAATAGGGTGACCTTGTACATAAGTTGTGTGTCCTTTACTAAACCAATACAAATTGCTTTGTTACTTTCAGCCACCCAGTCATTCGGTTCGTCATACCAGTCTACTAGATATGATAAGGCCTCTAACTTCCCATAATGTTCATAATAGAATATTCCCAGAGCTCGTATCCATGCTTCTAATCTCTCCCTAGTGATACGAAATGCTACCATGTGAGCCGCCTGATCATATAACGAGTTGTCGATCTTTTCAATTTCTAGTTTCTTTGCTTTAGGCCCTGATGGGTTTTTGAAGTTATCAGGTAAGCACTCTTGAGGGTATTCCTTGTAAATTACACTCACTGACAAATCCACCTTCGTTAGATCTACTTTGAATGGTAAACTCACTACCTCCGCCATTTTGACTTTGGCGCCATCCCTGTCATCGATATTGTTTACAGATTTGTCACTTTCAGCCATTTTCTATACTTCAATGTACTGTTTGTAAATTAATTTGCAGTCTAAAATATCTGTATACCTTTGTGCCAATCTACATTCATACACTTCTTTTCCATAGAAAGGGATAACAACGCTGGCTATTTTTTCATCAACCGTGCATCCATAACCGGAACCGGATAACCCACGTAGTTTTTAAAAATAAGTTCTTTACACGAAGCACTAGAAAATTCATCTAATTTACTTAACCGCATTTATATTGTCTGCAAGTGTAATGATCAAGAAATAACAATAAAATAATATATTTACAGGGTGATAATAAGTTGGAATTTAATTGGATCCCCTTATTGTGAAGAAATGTGTGATTTGTTTTTTCAAGTTAGGTGATATATTATGTTGAGGTGCTTTTAAAATGAGAATTAGTTGGAAATTTATAAAAATTGCTGCAAAGCAAGAAGACAAAATACACAGAAATAAATTGATCGAATTTGATGTTCTTAAAATGTGTGTCATTGAATGTAGTGTCATTGTGAAAAGTAAAATATGAAAGGTAAAGATCACGTACAGCGATCGATCGTAAAAAAATTTCAATAAACAATACACATCTGTGAAAAAGGGAATAAAACATGGACCCCTGGAAATTCCTAAAGTGGGATCGTGTGCCTAGGAGGAGTAAGCATCCCCTTTTGATTGGCTAAACCCACCGTAAGCCCCAGGTTATGATCAGATAGACAAAGTTATCTGTAGTCAATTCAGTATAAGAACAAAGGCCTAACAATTTGTGTGAAACTAGTTAGCGAACTAACGAAATATTTAAACGAGCTCAACTTATCAGCGAGTGATGTAGGATCGAAAATGAAGTGTGTAAAGCAATATGATTGAAAAGGCGATTATGAAACCAAATTTGTTTTGGACACAAAGTGTCCAAGATTTATTAATACTCACCTTTAAAGTGTAAATGTTTTTTTATGTACTTATAAAATTACACAATTGTACTTGTTAATTGTTTTAAATGCGGTCAAATCTCGTTTTTACATAACGTTAGTTACAGTGTGCAGAGGATGGGATATGAAGCATTTCATGGTTTTATTTTTTAGAATAGTTTTAAACCTTTCAAGGCTTTAGAAATCAAAACAGGAATACCAATCTAATTGATTTTTTTTTTTATTTTACCATAAAGCTCCAGTGTTAAAACATAGAAATTCAGACTCAGTGATATTTTACATAGAAGTTCAGACTCAGTGATATTTTACATAAAAATTCAGACTCATCAACTCATTTTGGTCCATTTATCACAAAAGTGGAAATTTCAAAGTAAATACTTTTTTGTATAAGCATCTAATGCCAGTTACTTATAACACATGTACATTTATTATATGTAGCGATTACGAGTATGAACTCTAAAAAATAAGAAACAGCTAAATAATAACACTTTAACTAAATTATGAGTATGTCTGTCATAATTTATGGGTTTCTTTGGTTATACTTTGCAATGACTTTGTTTTGGTCAAATTTCTTTCCTTAATGCAATTTCGGAGTGATCCCAATATTCTAGTTATATGAGATTTATAGGATTGTAAAAACTTTTCATTAAAAGTTCTGATCTCTTTCGCATTTTCTTGTTTTATCATTGGTGGAGGGTATGAGGATTGTATACCACATGTATATTGTAGACACACTCCTTAGTCTGGACAACAGGAATAAACCTGGAAACAATTTGATCGGGGAGACTATGAGATGTTGTCATTAGTTCAAAGCGAAACCGTCTGATTACGACAGACAGTAATCCCAAAAAGCACAGAAGAGATTTTCACACCTGTGAATTATGATGTTACTATGAGCTAAAACGATTTTAAACTGCTTTCTATAGGATAGTACATGTGTTATAGAACTTTCTTGTTATTTACACAAGATAAGAGAGAGAGAGAGAGAGAGAGAGAGAGAGAGAGAGAGAGAGAGAGAGAGAGAGAGAGAATAATGCTATGCTATGTAGCCAAGTGATAGACAAAAATGTTCTAAAAATGAAATGATTTCAATTTTCGCTGAAATATTGCCGACTCGACGTTAAAATCAATCGATTAGTAGACTCGAGTTGATCCAAAAGTAATGTCAAAACTGCTATAACATCTTTGATATTTGAAAGTTTTCAACAAAATTCAACATATTAAAATCTCTCTCTTTTTTTTTTTGCCCTAAAACGTCATTGAAATACATTTTGCAATACTTTATGAAATACTAAAATAAACACCACATTGGGTATCGTCTGTCATCGCAAAGAATCTAGTTACCGTATACAGAGATAGCGAAGATTCAAGATCAAAAGTCCATTCAAACAACACTTATCAGGAGCAGAGCAAACGCAGACTTCTAAATTATCAGACGTGGGATAAGGTGCCAAGGAGGAGTGAGCACCCCCTGTTTGTTTGTTTATTTACACTCAGACCATACAATGGTATATCAGGTACAAGACAAGAACATACTTACATATATACAAAATACAAGGCCAAATAAGGAAGAGTAGTGTCAATTAAAGAAAATAGTTATTAGAAGCAGGCCAATATCTTTTTAGCAAACAAAGACAGTTTTAACAGTGAGTCAACATTTGTGATGGAAATAATTTTCTCAAACTTATATAAGTATTTACATGAGAACAATACTTCTTATATTAATAATTTTTACACATAAAGACTAAAAAATTTTGACATTCCATTACATAATGAAATTCATCACCCAAAGTATTTTTGCTACATAAATTACATAATCTTAAAGATCTATCAGTATTAGTCCATCTACCAGATTCGATTGGAAGTTTGTGGTTACAAGTTCTAAATTTTGTTAATACAATTCTTAAGTCTTTTTGGAGTTTACTTAAGTACATTTCTCGTCCAAAATTGTTTTTGAAAATCCTGTAATTTAAACATTTAGATGAGTTTGCTATGCTCATATGCCAGTCTTGTATAAACTGATTTAACAATGTTTCTTTCACAATAGATTTTAACCATGTAATACTAATGAAATTTTGATTCATCCACACATAAGATAGACCACAGGAATTGCCTGTCACACCCGCAGTATGCTCTATATTATGAAAGGGTAATAACAAGAAAATCCGCCGACAATTTGGTGTGTAGATAATGCTCTAACAATTAGTTCATACAATTAGTATGAAAAACGACTTAATGATCTATAGATTCTATTTGCTGACCTTATGGTTAGAGCATAGAGCATGGTTAGACTATGCAATTTACGAAGTGATGAGTTGAAACAAATCTTTTGCTATTCTTGTTCAAGTAATTTCGTTGTCATAAATAAACTCATTTTAGTAATTTTTCATACGTAGAGCATGCTCTTGCGAATCAAATCAAGTGAGATATAAATCCCATATGCAAGTGATAAGAATACTAGTATATTGCTGCTTATGTAAGGGAAGTTGACGATTGAAAAGTTTGTAATCACATTTATTATAGAGCTTAGTTGTTAGACTACCATTAAGGTTTTTTAAGTAAAATATGAAACAAGTATGAAACAGATCTGTCACACTTTGTGGTACCTTTTATTTCAAGCTCACTGAAATATATTCATATGTCGTGATGAATGGAAATAACTTTCTTAATTGATAATACTTCGTCGACATATCTTAATGTCGAGTTGGAAGACTCGGCAAGTGTTTTTTTTCTTTTTCTCATGTATAAGACTTTAAATAAAGTCTACTTTATATGAATACAAAAATAATACTGCTGATAACGGGGTGCAATTGTTACCCATTGGAATTCCAATAGGTTGTTGGAAAATCTGGTCTCCAAAATCCTCATACATATTGTCAATCAGAAACGCCAGTACTTTTTGAATATCAACTTCAGAGTATCTGTGTACTGAGTATCTTTGTATCTGTTTACAATCAGTGTTTTCTAACAAAATAATTTTACAGAAGACCAAGGACAAAGCATATTTTCTCTTCGAAACTCATTTCGAATTAAAAGATTTAAACACAAAGGAGTGAACTTAAAAACAACATTTTGACTAAGTCAAGTAATTTCTGTTTCACAACTCAAAACGACGATTTGTAGCAACCGTTAAAGAGTACCACACAAGAGGTTAAAAATATCTGAAACCGTGGGCTAAAAATTGACATCATGTGAAGGTTATTCTGCTAGCCATAGGTAGACAAATTCTTAAGTTGTGTGTTTTTTATATCTTCATATTTAAAAGATCTGAATGAAATTGTAAGACAAAAAAGCAATATATAATGTAGATAGGGGTATTCATATATAAAACTTTTTTGAAAACTTTTGATTATCAAAGATTAAATAACTGTTGTGACATTTCTTTTGGATTAAACCTCGCATAAATCACCCATCTAAAGCAATATGTAATTACAGTTTTAAGAAATCCTCGTCATGCTGTTGGAGTTATCTTACCTGACGTGCTGGCAGCTGGTCCGCCAGCGGAGTTTGTAGTTTCGTCTTTACTGGTGTTAATGTAGAGAACAATGAACACAACGCAAACGACTAAAACGGCTACACTAAATATTATAAGGAACTTCTCTAGGTTTGTTCGAATGCCTTTCTTCTTGAAACTGCAAAAAGAAAAAACTGGCAATCAAAAAAATTATGCCTCGTATATTATTAGGTTAACTACTAAAAACGAGAATATTAAAATGACTTTTACAAAATTTACAAGCATTCGTCAAAAATATTACATGCATTCGTAAACAAAATAATAATCTGCTCTAAAACGTAGATTTGGAATTCCTTAGTAGCTTTCATCTAAAATTAAATAAAAGAGGGCAGTTTAAGTGCGTCAGAGACTCGTGTTCATATCTGGCTCAAATTATAAATAAGATAAAACACCGACGTGTTAATTGGCAATCTAATTAGCTATTTCAATTCTTTGGTATAGACGTAATAAAGATGAAAACTGATGGTCAATTTTCATGTACGTTAAAAAATTAACACATCTACTATCCAAAATGCATATATTTCTTTATTGAACAATCAATTTACATACTAGTATTAAATTCAAAGCACATTTTGAAGACATTATCGCGTGGCAAAGTGTACATTAGATACATGTACATACATACATACTGAATAAAACACTAAAAGGAAGAATGTTTATGAACATCAACCGTATATTACATCAAAACGTAATGCATTTATAGAAATATGAACAAAGTACATATTCTCGCTTCAGTGCATGCTACCTTTATTCATTGCTGGATGGTTTGTTTTAATTTAAAAATACATGTAAATAAAACGCAATCTGCATCTAGTGAATGCGCATTTATTATGTCTTATTTACTTTAAAAAATTATATTTCTGGCATAGTTACTTAATTTTCTGTGATTTATTTTGAGGTTTTTAACAGTTTTAATGTTAATTTTAATCAACACCGTGTTTATAGGACCTTGACAAATAAATACTATACAAAGAGGCTTACCTTAATTGTACATCTTGTACGTCTAATTTCGTATCACCGTTAGTTTGCTTTCCATTTTGCATTATGCCGTTTTTTAACTTTTTTTCCCGTTCTCTTTTGATTTTCTAAGCAATATCTGCTCTCTCAGATCTTTGGGGGTAACAAAAACACCCCCTGGGCTCTTCTTGTAGATTCTAGCAACGCTATCACCTGACGGTCAGTAAACGAGATATCGTAATTCGACCGATACCTTGTTGCGCCCTCTCCTAAAATCGGCGACACACAAATTGGTACAAGTAGAGCTGTAAAATCGGGTAGATTGTCTTTTGGTAGATTTACATGTAGGTAATGTGGATATGACACACACCGAAATTTACTGAGGTAACTCAGGTACCTTCTGTGCAATGAGCGTAAAATCTTTGAAAAGCGATTGTTTTTTTAAATACTTTTTTTTTTAAAAGTTTTGTCGATATTTATTGTTTTCTAACACTGGATGTAAGTAATATAATAGCTTTTTGTTTCAATAATCCTTAGCATGTTTTTATGTTTCATTTCAACGAATCTAAAGGAAAGTCATTTATGTATAAAAAAATTTTTTTTATAATTGTGAGTAAAGCATTGCTGCATCGGATCTTTTATTTTATATTTTTCTCATATATAAATCTTACTTCTTGTCATGATTCCAGTTTTAAAAAATCGTATTTTATTCTGCAACATTGATTAAAGCTTTGTGGAAAGAACAGGGATATTAGACAAGATTTACATATTGTTTATAACTTAGCGTTACTGCTCCATTGACTATAGTGAAAAAAAGTAATGGAAAACATGTGCATGTATATAACTAAATTAAAGGAATGATTTGAAATAGAAATTATGTTTTCAATAAGGCATGGATTGATTATTATTTGAAAGGCAAGAAGGAATATTTTGCAATGTTAGCATAAAATTATCTGTTTCCTTTTTACATCATGGAATATTAAGAAAAATGTTATTTCATTGTTGAAGTTTGTTAAATTTTTTTTTCATGAATTTCGAGTAATTTACCAGAAACCACAGTCGAACAATATTAGCCATGCATTGACCGAATTCGCAGAAAGAACAAACATCACATTATATTTACTGAAAACAATCTAGAACCACTGCATACAAGGTGCCATAAACTAATTCAGATTTATCAATTCATAAAATATTTTATGGACACCTGATATGGCGGTGCTCTGTTAGACACAATTGAAAACGCTAGGTGGAAAAATTGAATAGTTATTTATTAATAAATCAATGACGAAGCAACCTAGATATGACAATGCATTTCCAAACAAAATTAAACACAACTGAAAAAAAACAGTGTCTATCAAAATCATGAAAATATTTAATCATCAAAATGCCTTCTTTGGTTGTAAGTATGAATATTTAACGTTGCAGCTGTTGCAGATGCTGACGCGGGTTGTGTAAGTTTTTCCTGCAATAGCAATAAGCGCTCATTCCCGTAGAAACAGAGATGCATTTTGTTGTTTATATCAATATCTTTACAAAAACATTTAAAATAGTGTTTTTTTAGAAAATTTTTAGTAAATGATAATGAATATATTTTGATATGTGCTTCATTGTACATTTAATTGATGGAACAGCCACTGAAATATGCAGAAGCGATATTCTTATTTTTGTTTATAGACTGATAAACGACAATTGTTTCCTTAAGAAATGAAGGATATAATATTCAGTGGATGTGAACTTAATATTCTAATTTTCTATTATAATTTTCTATTTGAATTATAGTCATCAATAATACGCAATGAAATCACGCATGATACATAAATGTACAGTAAACAGAACGTATATTTTGAATTAAACGGTATGAAAATTCGTCAACTTCCGCCAACGATCAAAACCTATTTATTTGTGACTGAAATTGTATTGATTTTTTTAAGTTTCAGTTTCTATTATCTTACAATTACACGTATAAGTACACCAGATAAACAAGGGGGGTCCCCTTAAACATCAAACAAACGAAATGTATAACTCATTGTCTCGGCTTGGAATAAAACAAAATATTGAGCTCTCTCTTACTCCCCTCTATCTCTCATACTGTAATATGGTTGTAGTATAGTATGAGAGATAGAGGGGAGTAAGAAAGAGAGAAAGGCTGGGATAAGAGAGAGGGGGTGTGGGTAAAAGAGAGAAGGGTTGAATGAGTAAATAGGAGGGAGGGTGAGAAGGCCAGGGTGAGTGCAGAAGTGAAGCGAAAGAGGAGTCAAGGAGTTGTAATGACATTGTAATCCCCAGGAAGACTAAGGGAGTTCCCCCAAATTCTTATGGATTGATGGCAAGGGGCTGTGTCGTCTCAGCATAAGAGAACTGTCACATTCGCATGTAATAAGAGAGAGATATTTAATTATGTCGAAATGGGCAGCCGTATGATCCGATCGGAGTTCACACAGAAACTGTTGGAAAAAACACTGTGACAGCCTGGACTCCGGGAGCCCAGGCATTCAAAGGGCAGCGTATAACACCCACCTCGGAATGGAGATAGGAGTATGGAGGGGTACATATTAAAACAAGTAAGAACTACTCGTCTTGTAGCAAATGAAATATATTGAGCTAACGAACAGTATTCAGGCTCAAAAGTCCTTTAGATCTAAGCAAATTGCAATACAAATTTTAGAGCAAAGCAAACACGGATTCGTAAAGCAGTATAGACCTGTGGGACCAGGTGCCATGGAGGATTGAGCATCCCCTGCCCACCGGTCACACCTGCCGTTTGCTCCTTGTTATAATCGGGAAATAACGGGAAAATCCGTTGATAATTCAATATGCCAAATTGCTTATATACTGTTCAAAGCATTAATTTCATAAAAATACGACAATTACCTAAACATATTAATTATGCAAACCTATTATTCAAAACAAAAACTATTTCATAGGTTAATTTATTCGTCGCACACACATGCATGTACTTGTATAAAAATAACTCGTTCAGAACATCCACAAATCATGCCTTTTACCCTAAAAGTTTTTATATCAACCTAGAGCGACGTTTCCGATCTAACTATCGTAGGAACCAGAAATCTCTGTGGAGACTGTAGCTCTACTGGTTTGTACTTATAATAAAGGAAGAGAAAAGAAGCAGTTGGGACTTAAAACTTTAAAAAGCAATATATAGAATAATGATCCTCGATTAAGTCACTTTTTGTGTCAATATTGCAATAAGACTACAACTGTAGGAGTAGCTTTTAATAAAATTTTACAGAAATATTTTACAGAAATTTTAATCATCAAAAACATAAAACTGATTATATAAAACAAATATATAAAACAAATTATATTATAATCAGACTAAAACTGTAGAAGAAGTAGCATTTTAAAAGTATTTCACAGAAATTTCTATTTTTAGTCACCAAAGCAACATTGTTCATCGCAATCAAAAACCCATAAACAGAATTATGTATCTTAGTATAGTCTACTTGTGTGCCAAGTTATATTGAAATCAGACCAAAACTAAGGAGGAGTAGCGTTTTAAAAGTATTTCACAGAAAATTCTATTTTTAGTAACCACGGCAACACCCTTCATCGAAATCAAAAACCGATAAACAGAATTCTGTATCTTAGTGTAGTCTACTTGTATGCCAAATTATACTGAAATCAGACCAAAACTGTAGGAGGAGTAACATTTTGAAAAATTGTTAACAGACAGACAGACGGACGGACGGCGGTGTAACGACGAAAAGTGACCCCCGTAGAATATTGACCGGGGGTCATTTTTCTAGGTAGAATTTGACCCTCTGGTCAATATTCTACGTAGAAAAATGACCCACTTTTCTGTAGAAAATATGGCCTTGGGGTCGTTTTTCTCCGTGTGCATTGTAGAAAAATGACCCCGTTGAATAATGACCCATTGTCATTTTTTGATGCAAAAACATTCCTTTTGGCAGGAATATTCTAATGTTAGGCGAATGTATACGGGTAATATCAAGCTGCCTTATGCTTTGAATTGTCAATTTCTGAAAGCTTTTAAGCTTAAATAACGAAATCAAAGTATACAATACCTTACATTAATAATACAAACTGTTAAATCCCCATTAAAGGAAAACAATATAAATGTTCTAACTATAAAAGGCTATTAAAGCAAACATACGCGCGTTCATAGAAACGTTTACTAAGTATTACATTTTATACAGTAAGTTTCCATAGTTGTCATTTTAATCTTTAAAAATAGGTCATTTTCTAGCTGGTATCAGGAAAAAAGTTTCCATAATTAATGAATTATAAATCTCTTTTATTTTACCTTCGATAGATAATATGCAAAAATCAAAATAAAGTTTTATATTTCAAAAGTATAACGTTTTTGATCCCTACTTTTAAAACTGGCGCGAAAAAGGGGGCTAGTTTAAAAATTAGATCTTATAAAAATATTTGGTCTTCTAAGAATAAAGTTTCAAACTTCTCAGAAAAAATAGGGATGATTTAATTTGTAAAAATAAATACGAAATTAAATTGCCTCTGACCTATGATACAGTGTACAAGGGAAACAAAAAGTGGTTAACTTAAAACCTGTAAAATGTCTTTTGTCGTATGCTAGTGTCAAGAAAACCTTAACAAAATGGGTGTTGTAGCATGAAAAATGATTAGCTAAAAAAAGAAGTGCTCGTCTTTTCAGAAATTGGCACATGCAGTATCGTATTCCCCGTTCTACATGTACTTATGATGATTTTAGGAAGGTTTTTTTTTTTACCAATAGAAAAAAAACAAATGTTGGATGATGAAAAAGTTGTTACTTTACATGTTATACTTATGCCCCCGTAAACGAAGTTTCGGGGATATATAGTTTTTTTACCTGTCCGTCTGTCTGTTTGTATATTTGTCCGCAAAAACTTGAACCTTGCCCATAACTTTACACCGGGTGGAATTATGGCTTTCATATTTCACAGGTGTATTTTTGTGACAAGACCTTTTTTGTGTACAACCAATTTTGACCTGATATTTTTTCATACTTTCAAATGCAAGTAGGGGGATTATTAAAAAATCGCGAAATAAAGTCGTCGCGAATAAAAGTTGGTTTACAGTATACCATTCTCTCTTTCTTATTTCTTAATAAAATGCAAATTTCTCCTTGTAAGGTCTCGTTATAAGGCATTAGGGTTGCGTTCGACGGCATTCGCAGCAAACCCGAGTAAGAGTAAGCCTCAGAATTCCCCCGTCTCCAATGTCATTGACATGAAAATTATATATGTATATTACGTAGGTTTGTTTTCTAAATATTTACATTTCCAATGTCTTTGTCCTAGATAAAATTACCAATTGTAAATGTAATTGATTTCCTCATGAATGTTTTGGCGCGGTTCAAAAAAAACCACGTGCAGGGCGGGACAACACCTAGAGAGAAGCAGGCTTGGAGCCCGTGGATTGTAACATGCGGAATCAAAGCATGTAAATATAAGGAATAACTGTCAGATTTTTCGAATTCATGAAGATGATCAATGGATTGGCTTGTGTGATAATTTTATGCATAAACGCCTTCGGCGTTTATGCAAATTATCACACAAGCCAATCCATTGATCACTTCATGAATTCGAAAAATAAGACAGTTATTCCTTAACTGAAGTTTGAATTTCAGGTGTAATATATCATTGGGAAAGTGCGATACAATAGTAACATACATGTATTCCCCATTTAGAGCGTGTGCAACAGATAATATTTATTAATCGTCCTTTAACCATGCTATATTAATTGAATCCAATACACATGTAAACTAGAGATAATGTGAGCATTGAGCTCACTAAATGATACCCCCAGCCTCCCATATGAATAAAATGGCAAAGTCCATGTTTTGCTCTGGGAAACCAAAAATATGTGTTAGATCAAAAAGTAAAATAAGAGGTGCACAATGACAATATGTAATAAAGATTCTGTAAAAGTTTCATCAAATTTCATTCAGTGGTATGAGAGGAGTTGCGGATAAGAGATGGGTACTTCAAAGCGTAACAGACGGACGGACGGACATACCGATTACTATATACCCTCCCGCTTTTCAAGCCGGGGTATAAATAATGTCAAATCGGTCATACAAAATTTTGCCAGTATTGGTAAAATGTACATTGTATATGTTTGTAATGATTATAACTAGCACTTAGTTGACATCAAGGGCATGAACTTCTGCAACTATGTTTCAGGTCCCTTGAGAAAAGCATAAGTCATTTAGGATGCACTTTGGTTGTTTGAATGAGCAGTCATTTGTCCCAACATTTATAATGTCATGTTTCCTGCAACACCGCCACGAGTTGCTCAAAAACAATTAACCTTGTTTCCTTGACAACTGGACTAAATCTTGTTTCCTTGACAGCTGAACTGATCCTTGTTTCCTTGACAGCTGAAATGATCCTTGTTTCCTTGACAGCTGAACTGAACCTCGTTTCCTTGACAGCTGAACTGAACTATGTTTCCTTGACAGCTGAACTGAACTATGTTTCCTTGACAGCTGAAGTAACCGTGTTTCCTTGACAGCTGAACTTAACCTTGTTTCCTTTACAGCTGAAATGAAATTATCTATATTTCACTTTTTCCGACAATTTTAAAACAAGAAAAAAAGGACAGAAATGTCTGAACATTCTCATGACATTGGGTTGTAAAAAGCTTTCCACAAAAATTACGTGACAATGTCTTGTCATTTGGAGCATTTTAGTACCTGAAAATTATATAAGCCGAAACTAGGTTAAAATTTTTATACCAGTTCTTTTGCGATGCGTTTACGAGCCTTTATGCAAAGCAAGCATTCGAAGTCGACAGACAAAAAGATAGATGTAATCTGTCCTCAGTCCTCGCGGAGCAATAAATACATGATTAATATCCGCCTTTTGACAGGGGAATTGCCGCCTCACCAATTACTTCCTCGCAACAAATCTTTGGCGAAATCAATTACGTTATAATCTTTGATTCAATATGATTTATATATAATCGTCTCAAACACTTTATCATCCTCTACAAGACTGGTGTCAAACACCATATTTCTTAACTTGTTGTTAACCAGGCCGAAAACTTTTAACGACGTTCGATCCTGATTTTTAAAGTCTTAAACTTTTTTTGCCAAGTATATTTTAAGTTTCTACATACAAAGCTTAATTAAAATTCAAATCAAAAAATGGGGGTCAATACGCTTCTTTTGGCGCTACAGCACATTTAATATGACCTTCTTGCACTGAAATTTGTGTCTTAATTAAAAATTAAATTTTTGAAGTTTTCCCTCCAATATTTTTATCCAATTAAAACATGAAACAAAATGAACTATAAATTTGTTTAAAAAAAGACACTTAAAAATTATGACTAAGAAAAAGTATCAAATTGCTTCGCATAATCAATTATTTGACCTTTCTGCACTAATAAAAAGTGATTTTTCTGGCACTGAAAATTTAATAAGCAAGAAAATTATTGTAAAGTCTTAAACTTTTTCTGATTTTAAGCCAATAGGTCAAATTTATCTTGAATATATAGGAAAGAACATCAGTAGTGGGGGTATATGATGTAAATTTTCAGATATTACTAAAAAAGTGTCAATTTTACGTTAAAATTGGCTCAATTTTTTCCCGGATTTTCAGAATATATTGACTATATTTGTCACACTTAGTTGATATAATTCATAAGAAATAATTTAATAGATATTTCAGAACCAGCATAACACATTTCTCTGCAAAAAAACAGCTTTGTATGCAACCAGGATGGAAAAATAGGAATCCAAAATTAACAGTACTGTTATAGTTCAAAATGGAAAAACTGATCATTTTCGTCTAAAAAACCTTCCGCCACAAAATTATAGTCCCTAGCTTAATTCTACTCGAATGGAATTTTATCGCGGTTTTTTCATTGGATATAGTTAAATTTGCACTGTAGAGTACAGATTTAATGTTAGAACTTAAAAATGTTGCAGAATTTTATAAATAAAGGACCTGACCAAAATACGCTCAAAATCGCAGGATCGAACGTCCTTAAGAGGTACGAGAATTTATATCGTAGTATTGCAATAGAAATTAGAATATCGTGTCTCTGGAACTGTGTTTTCTTCACAGATTCAGTAGTATTGTACCAACTAATCCAAAAAAAAAATGTAAAGTTAAATTTAGGAGGAGCTGAACATGTTTAAAATGTGATCATTTCGTTGCAGTCCCATTTTACTGAATTGATGACAAGAATTTGTTACCTTGACAAGATGAACTTTCAACACTGGGCAGAGACGTAGCTGATAAGTAATTTGCATCTCTTCGACTACTTTTCAATATTTTTCCCAGAATACCTATATTTATCAATTGAATTTTCCCATCTTGCTGAAATCGACCTACATATTAACACAGGGAATGCTGTTTACACTGATGCTATATGTATTGATTTAAAAAGTAAAAACAAGGTAAAGTTGTGCATTGATTTTAAAAAGTAAAAACAAGGTAAAGTTGTTCGAATTCCTTCGTAAATCTGATATCAAAATTGCCACCATAAATAATTAGCAAAATCCTCAACTACTACAGAAATTTATATGGCTTGTAAAATGGTTGTAATTGTTCGAAGTATCTATTTTCTTTGTCATAAATCGATTCAAAAGAATATTTCCCTTCAGGTTTAACTTCACATCCTTTAAATAGTAAATAATAAACCAATGAATATAAAACCAAGCTGTCTTAGAAATTTTACGGAGTTTCTTATATGTGCCGAATGCAAAATTAAAATAACGTTAACTTTAGTGTCGATGCTGTCAGTTCCATGTGGAATGTGTCCATAGTATCCCGTCACGAGGTGCAAATTAAATTAATACAAATTAGCGTTTCCATTGTCTTTCAGAATAAAAGGGAAAATGCTACCCTTCACCAGGTTTCGATATGAGCAACATTTAAGGTATCATTATTTGTAACTGTTGACCTTAAAAGTGATTTTATTTTCATATACTTGTAATATATTATATACATGTACTTCTAACGTAGTTACTGTTAAGTCCACGTCCAACTATTAGTTTTGTTCCATGTAACAGTCACATCTAGAAGAAATAAATCATATTGTGATATAAAAATCAGACGTTGTTTGAAAATGTTAAAAAAAAAATTTGAATTTAACAGGGCACCACCCCATCCCTACCCATAAACAAATATAAAGTTTGAGTGTGTATGCATCAGCTTATAGACAAAGCTACAACTTAGATAAGTATAAAGAAGATGTCATTCTGAAACACTGGTGCACAGAGTGACAGCCTATAGCGAAAATTAAACTTTCTCAAATGCAAGCCTAACTCCAAAGCCAAGCTCAAAAGGATCAAAACTATTGTTTTCCAATAAAGCACTTACCTCAATGGATATACCGAAAGAATATGAACGCCCAAGCAAAAACCATTCAAAAGTTAATACCAAATTTAAAGTTTTTAAAAACTAGATCAACCTACAGGGTCAAAAAAGATCAAAGTTTATAGTACCCGGGAAAGGTATTGACACAAGTAATACACATATAAAATATAAAGCCCTATCACCATACGTTCTAAAGTTATTGCCAAGACTAAAGTTTTTTTAAAGTAGTTCAACTCAAGGGCCACTGTTTAAAGGTCAAATTTGACATGCAACAAGGATTATATCTGTTTATTATGAAAGTTTAAGTAATATTAAATGCTCGAAAGTTATGGCCAAGGTCAAAGATTTTTTTAAAGTGAGTAAAAGTTCAAATATTTATAATCAAGGATTGATTGATTGCACGAGTATATGTCCCATTCGAGAATTTTTTACTCAAGGATAGAGTTGTTACCATATATCGCTGGAGGGCTTCAATTTTTGACCTTTACTCGGCACTCGGGTCATTGAGCAGTGAGCGTTATTTATCGTGCTAATGCCTGCCGTGATATGTGACATTGATTGACCCGGAAAAAAACTTTAAAGGGCCGAACGCTTGGGAAAAGAACAGTTGAAACCTATATTTTTATCGACTTAGGTGTCTCCTGCGGCTTGGGTTCGAACCAACGACCTTCCAATCACGGGGCGAACTAAATATCCAAGGTAAGGTCGTGTCCCAATGAGACAACTGTGAAGTATAAAAGCCCATGCTCCAACTTTTCAAAAGTTATAGGAAAGATTAAAGTTTGGTGAATGTTTGTTAAAGTGGTTTGAACTACAAGGTCAAGTGGTCCAATATTTTGGTTACCATAGAAAGTGCAAATGTAAAATATGAAAACCATGACTTCAACCATTCAAAAGTTATGGATAAGGTTAAAGTTTATTATAAGACATACAGACAGTCGGACGGACAGGGCAAAAATATATGCTCAAATGATATTTGATGAAAGCATTGGTCAGTTTGTATCGCAAGAGAAACACTCTCTCAAGTTCTCATTTTCTGTAATTTACTGATTGTATATTGTTGGTTTGAACATACGAGGGGTGATCAAAAAGATAGTGAACTAATTGAATAACTTCCATCAAAGAAACAATATTTGGTTTCAGTGTTGATTATATTTTAAATTTGTCCTCTCCGATTTTAATGCACATCTGCCACCGTTCTGCTCGTGTGCGAATCACGTGATATAGACGGTCACGTGACCTCCTCCGTAGCGTTCTGTTACAAAAGCCGAAAGATTTTTCCGAGTTTAATAAGTTAATTTTTATAACCAGAACAGCTCATTTGTCAGAAATGGTCAATTCTCAGCAACAGAATGGGTGGAAAAGAATATCCTTTCCAAAAATAAGCATGGCGACCATCAAAACCCAAATCTTCTGTCTCTGGAGAGACGTTTATTCAAAGTGGAAAGGGAATGGGTGCCTACTTTTTATTATATCTAATATGTTTAAAATCTAAAGAAAACGATATCTAAGGAGTTTAATAATCATATCATTGTCGAAATATTCAACTATTTTTCAAAGTGTAAATTGGAGGTCTTTGATAGCAAATTGCTAAATTAAAAACACATCTCTTTTCAAACTTGCTTTCACTGGGCAAAATAACAAGTATCACATTCGGCCATCTGCCTTCTTTCACTAAAACGATCAATCCAATCAATACTTGAATTTATAGAAAGCCATTTGTCTTAAAAAACTATGTGCAAATTATCATACGCTACTTCAAAGGAGTTTCTAAGATATACAATAAATTTTACAGTCGTTTGCCGAACGAGTACAACTGAGAAAACCATTTTTCGTCACAAGTGACCTACAAAGTGACGTCATTTTCACATTGTGACGTCACAAACAAGGAGCAAAACTATTCAATATATGCTATTTATAGAACCTGTGTATAGCTATCTATCTATATATATATATATATATATATATATATATATATATATATATATATATATATATATATATGTGTGTGTGTGTGTGTGTGTGTACCAATTTTTGTTCTAATCTGAATCGTGGTTTTGTAGATATTGAGATAGTTCCCGAACTTTTTGATCACCCCTCGTATTTTATTGTATAAATACTATACAAATGGTTTGAACACAAGTTCTAACAGCTTACTAGGTTCTCACCATAAACATAATGTATATTGTTTAACGTCCCTCTCGAGAATTCTTCACTCATACATGTATGGAGACGCCCTTTCTGTAATATATATATACCGTGAACGCAACAATGTGTTCAAAGCATCAGTATTTTCCATGTAAACATATACAATGATACTGATGAAACAAAAAGCTTATTCTTGAAGGCGATAATTTCTCCATCCCTAAGTAGAATTCCCGATATACTAGAAAAATGTTGGTGTCGGAAGGTCATAAAAAACAACTTGAAATAGCACACTTAAATTAAACCAGAAGTCTCCGTCGAGACTGTAGCTCTACTGGTTTGTACTTATCAAACACCATTGCACTATTTTATGTATCTTAGTGTAGTCTACTTGTATGCCAACTTATTTTGAAATCAGACAAAAACTGTAGAAGGAGTAGTGTTTTTAAGGAATTCCACAGAAAATTCTAATATTTTGAGTAACCATAGCAATACCGTTCATTGAAATCAAAAACCGATGCACTATTTCATGTATCTTAGTGTAGTCTACTAGTGTGCCAAGTTATATTGAAATCAGACCAAAACTGTAGAAGGAGTAGCGTTTTAAAGGAATTTCACAGAAAATTCTATTTTTAGTAACCATGGCAACATCGTTCATCTAAATCAAAAAACGATGCACTATTCTATGTATCTTAGTTTAGTCTACTTGTGTGCCAAGTTATACCGAAATCAGACCAAAACTGTAGAAGGAGTAGCGTTTTTAAGGAATTTTAAAGAAAATTCTATTTTTAGTAACCATGGCAACACCGTTTATCGAAATCAAAAACCGATGCACTATTCTATGTATCTTAGTGTAGTCTACTTGTCTGCTAAGTTATATTGAAATCAGACAAAAACTGTAGAAGGATTAGCGTTTTAAAGGAATTTCATAGAAAATTCTATTTTTAGTAATCATGGCAACACCGTTCATCGAAATATAAAACCGATGCACTATTCTATGTATCTTAGTGTAGTCTACTTGTGTGCCATGTTATATTGAAATCAGACCAAAACTGTAGAAGGAGTAGCGTTTTTAAGGAATTTTACAGAAAATTCTATTTTTAGTAACCATGGCAACACCGTATGAAATCAAAAACCAATGCACTATTCTATGTATCTTAGTGTAGTCTACTTGTCTGCTAAGTTATATTGAAATCAGACAAAAACTGTAGAAGGAGTAGCGTTTTAAAGGAATTTCACAGAAAATTCTATTTTTAGTAGCCATGGCAACACCGTTCATCGAAATATAAAACCGATGCACTATTCTATGTATCTTAGTGTAGTCTAATTGTGTGCCATGTTATATTGAAATCAGACCAAAACTAGAAGGAGTAGCGTTTTTAAGGAATTTCACAGAAAATTCTATTTTTAGTAACCATGGCAACACCATTCATCGAAATCTAAAACCAATGCACTATTCTATGTATCTTAGTGTAGTCTACTTCTGTGCCAAGTTATACTGAAATCAGACAAAAACTGTAGAAGGAGTAGCGTTTTTAAGGAATTTTACAGAAAATTCTATTTTTAGTAACCATGGCAACACCTTTTATCGAAATCAAAAACCGATGCACTATTCTATGTATCTTAGTGTAGTCTACTTGTCTGCTAAGTTATATTGAAATCAGACAAAAACTGTAGAAGGAGTAGCGTTTTTAAGGAATTTTACAGAAAATTCTATTTTTAGTAACCATGGCAACACCGTATGAAATCAAAAACCGATGCACTATTCTATGTATCTTAGTGTATTCTACTTGTGTGCCAAGATATATTGAAATCAAACCAAAACTTTTTAAGGAGTAGTGTTTTAAAGGAATTCCACAGAAAATTCTATTTATAGTAACCATGGCAACACCGTTCATCGAAATCAAAAACCGATGCACTATTCTATGTATCTTAGTGTAGTCTACTTGTGTGCCAAGTTATACTGAAATCAGACCAAAACTGTAGAAGGAGTAGCGTTTTAAAGGAATTCCACAGAAATTCTATTTTTAGTAACCATGGCAACACCGTTCATCGAAATCTAAAACCGATGCACTATTCTATGTATCTTAGTGTAGTCTACTTGTGTGCCAAGTTATACTGAAATCAGACCAAAACTGTAGAAGGAGTAGCGTTTTAAAGGAATTCCACAGAAATTCTATTTTTAGTAACCATGGCAACACCGTATGAAATCAAAAACCAATGCACTATTCTATGTATCTTAGTGTAGTCTACTTGTGTGCCATGTTATATTGAAATCAGACCAAAACTGTAGAAGGAGTAGCGTTTTTAAGGAATTTCGCAGAAAATTCTATTTTTAGTAACCATGGCAACACCGTTCATCGAAATCAAAAACCGATGCACTATTCTATGTATCTTAGTGTAGTCTACTTGTGTGCCAAGTTATACTGAAATCAAACTAAAATTGTAGGAGGAGTAGCGTTTTGAAAAATTGTTTACAGACGGACAGACAGACAGACGGACGGACGCCGGACGCATTACTATCGCATAAGCTCTTCTGGTCTCTGACCAGTAGAGCTAAAAAATAATTGTGCATGTTTTATCATTTGGATTTTCGTAGTCAGTTATTTCTAACATATGTTTTAAAAAAATAATAGCAAAACTCTGAAAGGTTATTAATTATGGTTCCCGGTCAGGAAGAAGATATGGATGTTGAAAGATTCTTTATGCCTAATTTAATCGATGTTCGCTCCGAGAATAAATCCAGACATGGTTGTACTTGTATCAAATTTCCAATTTCCTAAGTTTTCCCATCCCCTAATCATTTACTCGGACAAAGAAATTAATCTTCATTATAATGATCAGTGGTCTGGTTTATAATTTAAAAACAGTTGCTGATGTAGGTAATATGTTCTCTAGTAGGAAATTAAAAATTTGCCATCAATCCATGTTGAAATAGAGAAAGTGCGAGAGGAGAAAAATTCCTGATCTTTCTGCGATTAATATTAGATTACAACAATACAATGTCTGATATTCCACTGGGAAAGATTGAATTAAGAAATCATCTGGGTTTTTTAAAAAAACATTTTTACAATCGGATAATCGAAAATTCTTGAAATCGGCGATGAAAACACAACGATTTTCATTTGCAGGAGAATTCGCATTGGGAATGTGGAATCTTACTTATTAATTTATACCTATAATATCTATGCAAAGATAATCTCGAGAAAACTTGTTAGTTGAACTAAGAATGTCAGTAGATGTATATAAAACTGTCATTTGTAAAAGACATTTCTATAAAATTGTCTTTAGTGATATCGATATCCCTAGTGACTACAGACAGAAATTAACAATGCATTATGTACATCTTTCAGAATGTTCAGTTGATTTAACACGTTGGACATTTGTTATATTTACATTTTGGTGAAATTCTATATTTAAGGTTGCATCAATGCTAAGAAATACAGACAGTTAAACACGCATCACGGCAAATAATGGTTTATACCGGCTCGGTTTATAGATGCATGCTCTGTAATGTCTGTAATTTTCTTGTCAGGAAGGTCAATAAATTTCTCCAATGTACTGATACTGATTTTATCTTAGCAAATATTTTCCGTTCCAATAACGAAGAAAAAAAATTGTTTGTGCGGTGATAGCAATGAGTATACTGTACATCCAAATTTTTTTTACAATATACATGTATAAAAGATATTGATTCCTAAATTAATTGGCTTAATTGGCATCAAATAAAATTATTGTATGCTTACGAGCGAATTATAAAGATTCACAAACTGGCAAGGGAAATAACTCATCAATGTTAAGAACGACATGATATTAACGGAAAATATAATTTCATACGATACGAACACTCATGCAAGAATAAAAAATGAAATTTTAATTTATATGTAGATCTTTTTCTTTCCAAACTCATTTTCGTCTTTTTTAAATGAAATATATAAAGGTTACGTACATGCGGTAATCGATCTAACAGAAACCATGCAAAGAATAAAAATCTGTGAAAGGGGCATAAAACGGACCCCCCCCCCCCCCGGAATTCCAGGGATGGGATCAGGTGTCTAAAGGTGTGAATTCCATATTGGCTATCCACTCCCGCTAATACACTATGTATTGATGTGGTAGACGAAATATTTTGTAGTCAAATCACATTACTTCAATATGCCAATAAAAGAATTGACGCGCTTAATATAAGTAACATTCTTAATCGCAAAAGTGTCCAGTCTTGTATTCCACCTATTTCAAGTTAAAGACTTCACCTTGTATTTCCTACAAATATACATCGACCATTGCTTCCAAACTTTTCAATTACAGTAAAACGTTACAAGGCCTGGATATCGAGTATCTGAAACATAATCCTCCATCGTGTTCATATTCTTCTTCGCCCTATAACTATAGTCCTGCTGGACACGTTATTACAGGTGACGTAAATATATTTAATAATGAGGATTATAGTTCACTTATTTTAAAAGGTCCTAAATATAAGGACCCCGGTCCTTCAACTGGCGTCGTAATTTCATAAATATTATGAATTCTTTTGAAGATTACGTCAGACGATGGACCAGATATGAAAAAAGAAGACATTGACACTTTGTCAGAATGGATAAAATGTTTCAGATCCATGTTGAAATCGCGAATTAAAAGATTGAGGGGCAATATGAAAACCGTCTATCCTTCTGTATTCATTAATTCAGAAGTGAAAAAAGAATTAGATTGATTACATGATCAGTACGTACTTTTCCCTGCTGACAAAGCGGGTAACAACATTGTCTTTGTTTGTAAGGCTCATTATATAAATTGTATTTTAGAAGAACTTGGATTTAATTCTGCAAGTGGTAATCCAACTTATACTCATAGCTCCCTTCTAAGGAATTCTTCTAAATCATATGTCAGTTTTGAATTTTTTTAATATCCCGTAGAACCAAAATGAATTTGAACTACCATATTTATATATTGGATTCCGAAACTTCATAAGAATCCTTACAAAGATACATTGCGGGTTCCAGTAAATGTTCAACCAAGCCTCTTTCTTTACTCCTCACTAAGATATTGACAGAAGTGAAGGAAAAACTTCAAGAGTACAGTGCAACAATATATTCAAGAAGTGGTGTGAATCAGATGTGGATACTCAAAAATTCTAAAGAACTTTTGGACACTTTGAAATCACAAGATTTTACCAAAATCAACAGCTTAAAAACTTAACGACTTTTCAACTTTATACACAACCATTCCCCACGATGAATAAAAGTGCAGGGTTTTTGATATCATTGACAGCTGCTTTTTCAAAATAAATATGGAACTCGTAAAGTTACTTACCTCGTCATTGGTCATTTGCAAAATTAATTTATTAAAACACATTCTGATTCCATACACAACTACTCTGAAGTTGACATCAAAAAGATGCTTGAGTTTCTGATTGATAATATCTATGTGGTTTTTGGAGACCAGGTCTTCCAACAATTTATTGGAATTCCCATGGGTACCAATTGTGCTCCGTTATTAGCAGACCTATTTTTTATTCATACGAAGCAGAATTTATGCAAAATAGTATGCGTGAAATGAAGAAAACACTTGCTGTGGCCTTCAACTCGACATTTAGATATATCGACGACGTATTGTCAATCAACAATGGTAATTTCCATTCCTATGTCGATAAGATATATCCTGGTGAGCTTGAGATAAAAGATACCACAGAGTCTGACACATCTGTTTCATACTTGGATATTTTACTTAAAAAGACACTAATGGTAATCTAACAACCAAGCTCTTTGATAAACGTGATGACTTTTAACTTTTCTATCGTCAACTTCCCTTACCTATGCAGCAATATACCTTCATTTCCTGCATACGGAGTTCACATATCTCACTTGATTCATACGCAAGAGCATGTTCTAAGTATGAACAGTTTCTAAAACGAGGTAATTTTTTGACAAACAAGATGATGAAACAAGACTATCAGCAGTCTCGTTTAAAGTCATTATTTCATAAGTTCTATATTCAATACCACGGCCTTGTCAGCAAATACAATTTATCATTGAGTCAAATGCTGGTTGACGTTTTTTATACTAATTGTTAGTCCATTATTTATACACTGAATTGACGACGGATTTTTCCCGATCATGAAAGGAGCACACGGCGGGTGTGACCGGTCGGCAGGGGATGCTCACTCCTCCCAGGCACCTGATCCAACCTCTTATGTTTTGGAGGTCCGTGTTTGCTCTGCTCCTATTTTGTATTGTTTAATGGACTTTGATATTGAATACTGTCTGAAGACCTGGCCTCTAAAGACAACATAGATGCTGTCAATGAGAATCTCCATCAACCTTTTAAGATCGATTAACTTCAGAGCACTTGACCGTATAGGAAGTCCAACCTGTAGAGCGCTCGGTAGGTAATCGGAAGGTTCTTAGTTCAAACAACAAGTCGACTGACCTTAGTCTATAAAACAGGAAGCAAATGTTCATTTGTCAAGCACTCGGCTTTTTAAAGTGAAAGTGCGAGTCTTTCAAAATGGACCTTAAGACCTGACAACACGTTGTTTGAAGATCTTTTTTAACCATTTTATTGTGATTTCAATAAAAAAGAAAAAGAAAGGAAACAGCAATGTTTGATATTGCCAATGTTTGTTATATCCAGAAGGCTTATAATAGTAAACTAAATCCTTCGGTATTTTTTAATCTAACGTCAGAAATGGTTATATTTTTTATGCTGATGTATCGCGTTTTCAGCTTCATATTGCCTTAAAATTTGAAGGTTTAAAATCTGAAACAGTGCAAAACAATAAAGAGGACTTTGTTTTATATGTTCAATATCTAGACACTGAAAGGTTTGCTAATAATTGAAGAGTTTGGAAACAAGTTTTGGAAAGCAGAAAATGCATGGTGAAGGCTTCAACTTATATATGGTGGAATGCAAGACGAGACTTTTGTTATGATTGGCAAACTTTGAATATGATTGGCAAACTTTACAAATATTCATAGCATTCATACATTTAATTCTTATTTTGCAAATTTATCTCGAAGAACTCGACGAATAAAATCGAAATAAAAATCTTCTGACAAAAGTGGCGACTTAAAAAGACCGTGTTGGGCATTTTACAATCGATTTACCAAAGAGTCAAATTCTGACTGATTTTTTTCATACTAGTTGTTAGGTCATTATTTACAAGCTGAATTGTCAACGGATTTTTCCGTTATTTCTCGATCATGAAAAGAAGCAGACGGCGGGTGTGACCAGTCTGCAGGGAATGCTCACTTCTCCATGGCGTCTGATCCCACCTCTGATGTTTTGAAGACCCGTGCATGCTCTAACTCTGCTCCTGTTTTGTATTTTGTTTTATGGACTTCTGTTCTTGAATACTGTTCGTTATCTCCATATATATACAATTCGAAAAATTTAAGCATGGACTTAATTTAGCGTCTTCAAATACCTAGTAGTCCTTTAAAATGTCTTGAGGGATCCAAATAAAGTAAAGAGTGAAAGTAAATAAATTTCTAGTAATGCTTTCTACGTTTTACAGACAGGTTATGAAAAGTTCAGAAATGCTTTACTTTATACCTATAATTATTGACACTATTAACGTTTTCAAGATGGTTGTTACAGAAAAAATGGAAACATCACATTGTAACATTGTCACAAAATAGGCCTACTTCTTTCTATTCTTATTATATTTTGAACAATAAGTGAGAGAATGTTTAGACATGAATACGTGTACTTTCAAAAGTCATCATGATTGATTACCAAATTACATAATCCGAACAGTCTGAAGTTCTAGACAAAATACACGAGATATCAACAGGAGCGGAGAATTAACTGTTTACAAGTACTGTTATTTATATCATATGAGATTCAGTAATTGAGGAACATGCTATCTCCCAGACAGTATATGATCAAGCGGTTTTTATTATATTACATGCATATAACTGTGAAGGAAGTAAATGACTTCTTCTAAGGTAGCCCGATCCACAAGCAGTTCAATTACTGAGAATATTCTTTAAAGTACCAGAGCACACACAATAATTTGTATCTCACAATGCTATTATATTTCTTAAAATTTATTTTAAAAGTTAATCAGATTTTAAAGGAGACAAGCTAATTCAGAGAATTTGTGTCCCCCGCTTAGGGAATACGTAAACTATGCGCAGTTCGGGGGGAGGGTGGGGGGAGTCGGATCCCCCTGACTGAATTTGTAGAATTATTAAATTTATTCATGTATACTGAAGCAAATAAAATATGTCAATATGCATATAAAGATTTGATTGCTTATTCTTAGTTATGTGTATAGAAGATTCTTTTTATATGGAATATTTATCACACTGTAATGAGGATTTTATGAGTTTTTACAAGCTAGACCTCATAAATTTAATTTTCATTTCACATGCTGAATACTCTCATTTAGTAAAAAAAGTATTTCGGGAAAAAAAATGAAAGAAAATGGATCCATCGGGATTCGATCAAAAAACGGGGCGGGACACTTTGAGAGGGGTGAGAGAGGTCCTAGAGAGTTTTGGTATAAAATTACATTGCAAAAGCTCAAAATCATCTTGAAATATCGCCCGGAAAGGAGTGTTACACACAGACAGAATGTATAAAATTACTACCTTGAACTTTGACCTTTTGACCTCAATATCAATAGGGATCTTCCTTAGGCCACAGGGAGTTGCTATGTAAAATTTCATTGCAAAAGCTCAAAGGGTTCTTGAGATATCGCGAGGAAACGAAAGTGCTATAACAGACAGAATTTGCGAATTTATGACCTTGACCTTTGACCTTTTGACCTCAAAATCAATAGGGTTCTTCTTTAGCCCATAGGGAGTTGCTGTGCAAAATTTCATTGTAAAAGCTCAAAGGGTTCTAGATATATCATGTGGAAACGAAAGCGTTACAGACAGACAGAAAGACGGACAGACCCCAAATTAATATCCCCCACTTTTCAAGCGGGGGACAAAAATATAAAATCAGAAAATGTAAATAAAAGTAAGTTATATCTTTCTAATTAAAATTTGATCAAAACAAATAGATTTCCGCATGAAACCTGTAGGTATCAAAGCAATTCGAGAAAAATATGTATTTCATAAAATTCATAGTATAGACTTAAAAGTTTGTGTTATCAATGCAAAACATCAAAAATCAGTTTTTATTTTATATTATTGTTGATATTTTTATATATTTTATTGTTAAATAGTTAAAGTTAATATTAAACTAGTGCTAATTGTAACGGGGACCGTTACAGATGTTCCCCAAACGCTCCCCAAATCCCTTTTTGTGCCTAATTCCTGTAAGACATTTTACAAAATATGATCAGTATCGAAGGATTTCATCAAAGAATTATAAAAGGGTATAATGATATCAACTATATGTCATTTAACGCATTGTACGCGCACGCACGTGCATGCAAGATGGTCATAGCATGTTGTCTAAACAATTAGCATATCTATATATCTTGAGAATAAATAAAAAAAATCTTTACAATATATTATTTTAATGTTTCTTTTAAAAATATTGGTCCTTTTGCGTATTTCGCGCGCGCACGTGCATGAAAGAATGTTCGTGCATTCAATTTTGATAGTACCATTATGTAGGAATCCATGATACCTATTCATATTCTAAATTTTATCCCGTTTCGTTGAAAACTAAGAAAGTTATAGACAATTAAAATATCAGCCAATCAGATTGCAGCACATGTGCATGCGCATGTTTTTCATGATAATTCTTATATACCATGCTGTAGATCTTTATAATGTATAACCATGTTCAAATTTTCAAAGGATTTTGTCGAAAAACAAGAAAGATACTGAGACTTTAGTTTCAGCCTATCAGAGCGAAGCGCACGTGCATGCGCGTGAGATCTTACTATTTTGACCATGTCATCTAGTCTATGCTTCTGATATATCCTTATATTATAACTTTCAAAACATTTCATAAAAAAATTAAATAGTTACGTTTATATCAATTATATTGGACATTTCTAGTGTTGCACGTGCGCGCTCTTGCAAGCACACGTGCATGCACATTCTTTCATGATAATTCTTTTATACCAGGCTTTATATCTCCCTAATGTATGACTATATTCAAAATTTCAAATGATTTTATCAAAAAACAAGAAAGATATTGAGACTTTAGTTTCAGCCAATCAGAGCGAAGCGCACGTGCATGCGCGTGAGATCTTGCTATTTTGACCATGTCATCTTGTCTATGCTACTAATATATCCTTATATTATGAGTTTCAAAACATTTTATCTAAAATTAAAAAAGTTACAGCAATATTCATTATATTGGTCATTTCACGCGTTGCACGTGCACGCTCTTGCAAGCACGTGCGCGCAAAATGACCTTCGTTCCGCAAATCTACATAACATGCCTACTGACCCTAAAAAGGTTTCACCTTAGTCAGATGTGTAGTTTACAAGATCATTCGCGGAAAAGATTTTCCCAGGAAGAAGAAAAATAATAATAACTAGTGCTAATTGTAACGGGGACCGTTACAGATGTTCCCCAAACGCTCCCCAACTCCCTTTTGGTGCCATATTCCCTATAAGCTTCATTAAACTAGAGGTACTGTGAGCGATGAGCTCACTAAATGATACCCCCCGCCTCCCACATGGTTATAACTGGTGAAAAAGTCCGTGTTTTCCTGTGGCCGGGAAACCCAAAATATGTGTCGGATCAAAAAGAAAAATAGGAGGTGCACAATGGCAATATGTAATAAAGATTCTGTGAAAGTTTCATCAAAATTCATTCAGCGGTATGAGAGGAGTTGAGGATAAGAGATGGGTACCCCAAAGCGTAACAGACGGACGGACGGACAGACAGACGGACGTACAGACGGACGGACGGACGGACGGAATTAACGATTACTATATACCCTCCCGCTTTTCAAGCGGGGGGTATAATAAAACAAACTCTATGCATTTGAGACTTTAACAACGTTTACCCAGAAGTGTACCAATTTCATTCAAATTTTAGCATTGCACGCGTGCGCATGTGAATGCATGTGCGTAATGACCATATAATCTTGTCTTTACAATGTATAGATTTTAATATACTAAATATCAAAGTATTTAATCCAAACGTATTAAAAAATACGCCAATTCAAGTGTATTTTTGATTTTACTCATTTCACGTGCACGCACGTACTCACATGAGCATGGCGACCATACTTTCTTGTAGAAGTCCATTACATCTATCTATGTTCTAAATCCCACCCCGTTTGGTTGAAAACCAAGGGAGTTATAGCTGTTCGAAGTTTCAGCCAATCAGATTGCAGAGCACGTACATGCACATGTATACATGTGCATGGTGACCATGTCTTCTTGTAGAAGTCCATTATATCTATCCATATTCCAAATCCCATCCTGTTTGGTTGAAAACCAAGGGAGTTATAGCTATTTAAAGCATAAGCCAATCAGATTGCAGCGCACGTGCATGCACGCGTTTTCAAAATAATTGCTATATATCTTATTGTAGGATATCCTAATACATGCCTATATTTAAAATTTCAAAGGATTTCGTCAAAAAACAAGAAAGATATTGAGACTTTAGTTTCAGCCAATCAGGGTGAAGCGCACGTGCATGCGCGTGAGATCTTGCTTTTTTGACCATGTCATCTTGTCTGTGCTTCTAATATATACTTCTAATATGAGTTTTAAAGCATATCATCAATAATTTAAATAGTTACGTCTGTATCAATTATATTGGACATTTCTCGTGTTGCACGTGCGAGCTCTTGCAAGCACACGTGCATGCACATGCTTTCATGATATTTCTTTTATTACGGGCTGTAGATCTCCCTAATGTATGACTATGTTCAAAATTTCAAATGATTTTATCAAAAAACAAGAAAGATATTGAGACTTTAGTTTCAGCCAATCAGAGCGAAGCGCACGTGCTTGCACGTGCGATCTTGCTATTTTGACCATGTCATCTTGTGCATACTACTCATATATCCTTACATTATGAGTTTCAAAACATTTCGTCTAAAAATAGAAAAGTTACGGTTATATCCATTATATATTGGTCATTTCAAGTTTTGCACGTGCGCGCTCTTGCAAGCACGTGCGCGCAAAATGACCTTGATTCCGCAAATCTACATAACATGCCTACTTACCCTAAAAAGGTTTCCCCTTAATCGGATGTGTACTTTACAAGATCATTCGCGGACAAAATTTTCCCGAGAAGAAAAATAATAATAATAATAATAACTAGTGCTAATTGTAACGGTGACCGTTACAGATGTTCCCCAAACGCTCCCCAACTCCCTTTTTGTGCCATATTCCCTGTAAGCTTCATTAAATAATACAAACTCTATGCATTCGCGACTTTAAAAACGTTTACCAAGAAGTGTACCAAGTTCATTCAAATTTTAGCATTGCACGCGTGCGCACGTGAATGCATGTGCGTAATGACCATATCATCTTGTCTACACAATTTATTCCAATATACTAAATATTATAGTATTTAATCCAAAAGTGTTAAAAAAAATACGCTCATTCAAGTGTATTTTTGAATTTACTCATTTCACGTGCATACATGGGCATGGTGACCATACCTTATTGTAGAAGTCCATTACATCTATCTATGTTCTAAATCCCACCCTGTTTGGTTGAAAACCAAGGGAATTATAGCTGTTTTAAGTTTTAGCCAATCAGATTGCAGCCATAGTACACGCACGTGTATGCATGTGCATGGTGACCATACCTTCTTGAAGAAGTCCATAATATCTATCTATGTTCCAAATCCCATCCTGTTTGGTTGAAAACTAAGGGAGTTATAGCTATTTAAAGTTTCAGCCAATCAGATTGCAGCGCACGTGCATGCACGTGTTTTCATGAAAATTGCTATATATCATGTTGTAGAATATCCTTATGCATTGCAAAGTTCAAAATTTCAAAGGATTTTGTCAAAAAACAATAAAGATATTAAGACTTTAGTTTCAGCCAATCAGAGCGAAGCGCACGTGCATGCGCGTGAGATCTTACTTTTTTGACCATGTCATATTATGTATGTTACTAATATATCCTAATATTATGAGTTTCAAAGCATATCATCAAAAATGTAAAAAGTTACGCTTATATTCATTATATTGATCATTTCTCGTGCTGCACGTGCGCGCTCTTGCAAGCACGTGCGCGCAAAATGACTTTCGTTCCGCAAATCTACATAACATGTCTACTTACCCTAAAAACATTTCACCTTAGTCGGGTGTGTAGTTTACGAGATCATTCGCGGACAAAAAAGTGCCCAGGAAGAAGAAAAATAATAATAAGAAACAGAGTAAAAACAATATGTTCCCCAACTTCGTTTGGGGAACATAATAATAATAAGAAACAGAGTAAAAACAATATGTTCCCCAACTTCGTTTGGGGAACATAATAATAATAAGAAACAGAGTAAAAACAATATGTTCGCCAACTTCGTTTGGGGAACATAACTAGAGGTATTGTGAGCAATGAGCTCACTAAATGATACCCCCGCTTCCCATATGGTTATAATGGCAAAGTCCATGTTTTGCTGTGGCCGGGAAACCCAAAATATGTGTCAGATGAAAAAGTAAAATAGCAGGTGCACAATGGCAACATATAATAAAGATTCTGTGAAAGTTTCAATATTTACATTTGCAAATGTTTCCCTTATAATGCCCTATTTGAACAAGGCGTTTTTACATCTCCGTAAAATACGTTCGTTATGTGACCATTAATTGATTGTTTAGTCATAAGCAATCTACGTAATTTGATAGTGATGTCATAAGCGATCGCCGTTATCAACACATTTAATTTATACCGTTGAGTTTTGAAAAAAAAAATCTTTATGGATTTCAAACTTTACTTAAGTACCTTGCTATTTGTAATAAATCAGTCACAAATGTAAATATAAGTAATAAGGTATCATTTTTTGAGTTTTATTGGGACGTTAAACGGGTTGGCTTATGACCAAATCTTCCGTAAAGCCCTTCGGGCTCTATGAGATTTGATCACGTGACCAACCCGTTTTACATCCCAATAAAAATCAAAAAATGATTCCTTATTTCTTAATTAAATTTCACTCAGTGGTATAAGAGGAGTTGCGGATAAGAGATGGGTACCCCAAAGCGTAACAGACAGACGGACGGACGGACATACCGATTACTATATAGTATATACCCTCCCGCTTTTCAAGCGGGGGGTATAAAAAGATGCTTGAGTTTCTTTCTGTAAGTTCGTATCTGTATCTGTCGAATATCGCATGGATGCGAAGTTTGCTCCATTATAAGCAGACCTATTTGAGCAGAATTTATTCAAAATCTTATACATGAGCTTGATGTGGCCTTCAACATATCAGCAATGTATTTCAACATTTAAAGTTATTTCCATTCATATATGGACACGCTATATCCCAATGAACTTGAAATAAAAGATACCACCGTGTCTGGCACAGATTTTTTATATTTTGAGAGTATTTGTAAAAAAAAAAATTATCAAAGTTAATGATAAACATGATGACTTCAATTTAATTTTTCAATTGTCAACTTCCTTTACTGGTGTAAAAATAAACCTTATCACCTGCAATTCTCAAGAACATTACCTACGACAAATTTCAAAAACAAAGTTCGTTATAGACAAACAAGTTGATTAAACAAGAATATCAGCGATCGCGTTGAAATTCATCATTTCTCAAGTTCTATCCTTCTCAGCAAATAGAATCTAGCATTAATGAAGTATAAATAACACAGCCTTTTTTTCGAAAAGCAGCAATATTTCTAATATCTTAATTAAATATGAAGAGTTAAATATGAAGGTAAATAAACAAAATCAGTCACCGTCTCCGTCCTTTAGCTGAAAATAATTTTCTCGTGAAATATGTGGACGAAGTCAGACCATATAAAGATGCCTTTGTTCATTTATATAAGTTTCAAGTAAAAAGAAAAAAAACAATATTGAATATCATTGTACACAAGAACAGTGGGTCAGCAGAGTGAGTGTTTTACACGTCAGTAGAACAGGAATGCGTGGCAGTATGTGCCAGTGGAATGGTCTCGGATATCTCATCGTCATTGCTTTCTTCGAATATCAGTTTCTCACTCTCAGCCTCCGTTGAGATCTGACTGTATAATATCTCGCCATTAATCTGGATGTCTGATAATGACTTGCAGCACGGGCTGTTAATTTCTGCTACGCTGTAAGATTCGCTACATCCTGTTAAAGGCAGACCTATTTGCATTTCATCTGTTGTGGTGTTTCCGGCTGAATTGCTAGTTTTGGTTTTCTTTGCCTCCCCTGAATTCTTGTTTTTCATTTCAAAATTATTCTGGTTTTCATTTATTAAACTACTTGCTCCCAAACATTTCCGAATCCATTTTGAAATGGTACGTCGGAATTCTATACTCATAGAACAATACAGAACAAAATTAATGCTATTGTTTATCAAGGCAAGGATGTCCATTGTATCCCCAAGTGGAATGTAAACAGTATCGAAAAAATTCCGAAGAGTCAGGCTCATCACGAGTAATATCCCTTGCGGAAGTTCTGTCACTAAGAAGAGCACCATTACAATGAGCAACATGGCAGTGGTTCGTGATGTGTTCAAAGGACGATTCATCACAACACCCAATTTAGACAGCTTTTTGCGGTTAACTCGCCCATGGTTATCTAAAGTCTTGAGCAACAATGCTCCGAAAATCATCATTAACATACAAGGGATTATTTTAGCAATGATGCTATACAAAATAAAACTGATAAACACGCCAACTTTTACATTTGGTGTTCCAAGATGTGGGTCATCGAGAACTTTTATTTTTGGAAGTATGGTTCCATTTCTCTCCAAGGGCACGAGTTTTGAGGACATATAATTTGGAATCAAAAGGAGAATTGATCCAACTATCACTACGGACACTGCAATTCGACAATGCGTGATACGGCGCATATGTGTCAAACTTCCAGTTTCCGGTGAATGAATATGGACGTAGCGAAAGATAGCTAATGAAACCCCGAGCCATATAGAAATCGTATGAGTTAACGTGGATAGATTAATGTAAAACAACAGGAAATTCATCCATCCATGACTATTCTTTTCTGGAGAGAGCGAATTAGTAGGAAATTCAATATAAAAATGGATAACAAATGGCAAATATGCCATCATAGTTACGATGTCAAAAAACGCTATCCATGTCAGAATGGTGTTAATTGGCGTGTGCATGTGTTTTCTTGTGAGAACTGTAATGTTGATAATGTTAGTCGGGATTCCAAAACAGCAGACGATTAAGCTCAGGCAGCCATGCCACTTCCCGTACCATTTACTGTATTCCTCTAGTGACAGTCCCATCCCGATGTTTGTTAAGGAAAAAACACACCTGTAGAAGAGATGAATCACAGTTATAGTGAAAAAATACAAGACATATGAGATGATTGTGGTGATTAAAATCAATTCTTTAAGTTACAGATACACGTCTTTTTAAATAAGATATACATGCGATAAAATCCCTTGCCAAGAATTCAGATTTTACCAATTAGATGTTATGTGCACATACGTCTAGAGATTATGCTTCTGTAATCATTCAAAATGGTATATATTCCTAACAAATTCCAGAATAATTCAAATATTTCAAAACTGCTTAATTATTCCGTGTTGACACCTGTACAATCTGCATGAAATGTGTGGAGATAACGAAGGGTATTCGAGCTCAAAAGTCCATTAAATATAACAAAATAGGAGCGGGGCAAACACGGACCTCCATTCATTGGCAGATTTGACTTGTTTACCGTTCTCGCAAAATCGCAGCTAGCGGCAATCATCTGCAAACAGAGTAATTTTCTTCCTGCGAACAATTTTGTGTGCTGCGAACAATTTTGTGTGCTGCAAACTTGCAGCAGACTTGCTGTAAACTTGCAGCAGACTTTCCTCAGGGCTGCAGCAAACAAAATAGTGTGGTAAGGGATAAACTTTAACACATAAAGCAAGAAATTTTCTCATATAGAAATCAATGTAATAATCTTAAACATTTTGCATCCTAATAACTGCGTGTTTTCTATTATAACCATGTTCTTAATTATGCGGTACTTATTTTTAAAAATCAGGCAGACTGAACCACCGACATCCTGTGAGAAGAAATTAATTGTCTTTTCCAAGAGAAAGTGTTTAAGTCATTTTTCACAGTACGTATATATATTCAGAAAGTTTTAATTTCTTTAATTTACAAGATCACCTACCGAAAGTTTTTTTTAATATTAATTAAGCTTTGATTTTAAATGTCGAGTAATTCTCACATTTTCTTTAAATATATAACATTTAAGTTGAAAAGGGAATAAAAATATGCATACTTTTTCTGTTCTTTTTTCTAGCTGATACCACAACTAAGCTGCACGATGATAAAAACTTCCTTATCGAGAAGTTTTCGCCGTCCGTCTGTTTGTTTATTTAATTTTGTCTGTCTTTCCACCCTTACAATTTTAATGGTTGAAAGTACAAAAATTCTATTTATTTTCATTAAATAAAGTTTAAATTTACAAATTATTTCCAAAATTGTATAGGTCGCCATATTATTTACGACGGGAGACGTAAATAAACAGAAGCATATGTCAAAATCAAAAATCGTACATTTTTTGTAAACAGTATCATAAATATTTTGTAAAAACCGAGTCAAATGCATAATTATGATGCTGAAAGTTCCAAAATACTTGCTACTTATAAGATACTTTTGAATTGTGAATATCAGGGAAACTATTTTACATTAGAAGTACAATAAAGATGCCTGAATGAAGCTACCTGACCAGGAGTTATTGCCCTTGTCAACACATTTTAAAGATTGAATAATCGATTAAATAAAGAAAATTTTTTAAAATTCTTTTACTTTAACAATATTTATCATTACACCTACGAAAAATCATTCTTCCAAAATATATTGTTCTGCTGGGTATGAATTTAATTTAATAACAGTTTTTGTAAAAATCTATGACATCACAGGAGGGTGGAATTACCTTTAGGTTTATTTCTAAATAACAAAGTCAAAATTTAGTGGCATCATCCCCTTCTAAAGATCGACCGGGCCAGAGAAGACAAAACATAGGCCTATATGAAAGCGGAGATTCAGATTGGTTCAAAACATATATTCCCTTGGGTTTTGTTCTTGACTCTGCTGTGTCATTTTCCAGGAATAAAAACTACTCTTCCGCGAAAAATATCCTGCTTATCCGCAGAGACAAAGGTAATGACTTTTTCGCGAAAAAGCAGGATGCTTTTCACGACTTTAAGGGTATCTCTCCAACTAGCAAGGTAAAGGTTATTGACTCCTAATTTCCACGGGAAGGGGAAGTATGATTATACTGAGGGTAAACCAAGCAGAATGTAATAAAGCCAACTAGCCGAACTACAACGATCCGCAGCATTGTTTTATCCAAAATATTCACATGCCGACTCAGGTAACAGGTTATATAGTGTATTCAATTTTAATTTGATAAATCAACAACAGTTACTGAAACTGAATACAATTGTATACTAGTATTCGAAAAAGAAATTGAAAAACTAAAGGAAAACAAAAACATACATATGCAGGATACGCTCTAATTTCAGACAGTACAACTTCACATAGTAACTTGTTATATAATACATGGTGGTTTGCAGGTTTGAATGAGTAGATTAAAAATATCGCTTATATATGCATTCATGACAAAAATGACTGTAGTTAACTTTAAAAACCCCAAAACAACAACAACAACAAATTCACGGTCAGAATGTATTTTTTAAATAGATATATATTAATACTTTAATGCAATAATGAAGTCAAGATAATATGCGATAAGCAAATATCTAATTTTAGATTTAAAACCAAAGATCGATTTCATTTTATTTACTAATCGTATTATTTACTCTTAGGTTTGTTAATTGAATTCATTGAAGTTCAAAGAAAAATACAGGAACCAGTTAAGGATTTAGCGATAAATGAATTCATGCTTAAATTAAGTAAAAAAGGCAGATTTCAATTAAATTTGGATACAAAACCCATTAAAATCTTACGAACACAACGATTGAATTAAACATAAGATTAATGAAGTTTCGACAACTGAGATGATCTCCAGAGAAGTTCATCCATATTCTAGTAGATGTCATTCCAGATAGAGGAAATTAAAGACTATGACCTGAACGTCATGCGGGAGCTCCAATAACGCTTAACGGCATGACCAGCAATAAGTTTTGGGGTTTCCTGGCGTTTAATAGCTTACACCAGGAAATCCACAAATCATTTTATTCCTTTGAATGTATCTCTTGATATAACACAAGACCATTGACTGTGGCTCTCTAAGTCAAGTTTTTAAAAAAAACTACGCTGAATATTGGTTTATTTACAGATACGTATTTTTACCTTCCATCGGTCTGACTTTTCGAAAAGGAAGATATACATTCTAAACAATAAGATAATGAAATATATGGAGAATACGAGCAGTACTGAAGCTCAAAAGTACCAAAAATATTTTATTTCTATTGAAAAAAATAAACATGCATCCTAGAGACTAAGAAGGCTGAAAAACTTAATTGCTGCGTAGTCCTGGTATTTTTCTTTCAAATTATGAAATCTTAGATAAATCTGAGCGGCATTTTGTGCGTAAATATACATTTCTAATGAAAGACAATATGAAGTCTTTAAGACTATTGAATCTAAATTGGTTGGTTACATTTAGAATTTATTAAATTGCAGATTTTTACCAAAAACAAAACTAATGCAAAAGAAAAATAAATAATTGTTAAAATTTATCAATGTAATGAAATCTTTGAATTTGTCATTAAAACAACCAATAGCCATCGGGAAAAAAACTTTTCAAAAATTGAAATCCCCAAAGAAATTGATATCTCTTTGTTTAGATGGCGATTCCGAGAATTCTTAATATGATTAAAAAGCTTATTAGGCAAGACAACACGAAGTGATTTTTGAACTGGATAACAATTATTCAAATGTACGGTACGTCCATACGAGATTTCCAAATGACAATTAAACAGTGTGCGATTTTGTGTAAAGTCACATGAAAGTGACTTATTCAAATAAAAACAAAGCTTATATTTGCTTCCTTTAAACATAATTTGATCAGTGATATGAAATAAGTTTCGTCCAAATAATGATACAAATGGTATCTCATTAAAGGAATTACTTTCCATCAGAGGGCAATACAGCGGTCCATCCACTTACTGATTGAACACGAGTTCCTTCTTTGAAAGGAAATTACAGCGGGGATAGAGGATCATTAAAATTTGTCAGATGAAAAACAATCGTCTTATACTCATTAAGAACAATCCACCGTTAGCTGAATTAAACGGAGATAACGAATAGTATTCTAACTCAAAAGTCCATTAAGTAGTACAAACACGGACCTCTAAAACATCGAATTGTAATTATTCCTGAAAAGTACTGGAACTCATTTGTCTGTGGCATATTTCGAACCTCTTCGGATTTAAACTAGAGAATAAAAATTCAGTTAGCTTCATCGGCGTACTTTTCTTACGAATATTTGCTGTCTGCATGGAGGTTAAGCTTTTTAAGAGAAATTTTTTCCCTCTCGAAGTCTCAACAAACTCTTTCAATTATATGAGCTTCTCACACTTCTATACATGTATTATTTGCCACATAAGTAGACTACTGTACACTAATGTACATAATTCTATAAATCGGTTTTTTGATTACGATTAACGGTGTTGCCGCGATTACTATAAAATAGAGAAAAAAAAATATGTGAAATACTTTTAAAAAGTTAACATCTTCTACAGTTTTGTTCTAATTTCAATATTACTAAGTACTAGTAGATCAATTCTGTTTTCTTTTTCATTTCGGTGAAGGGTGTTGTTATGGTTACTGAAATAATAATGAACAAGACATTTCTGTGAAATATTGTCAAAACGCTACGTCTACATTTTCCATTTCTTGCTCGGATTTCTAAAAACAGTGTTGTCATTGTTTCTTAAAGTACAAGTTTTCTATGAAAACCTATAGTTTTGGTATGATTTTTAATACAACTTAGCACACAATTAAACTGAGATACATGATGCTGTTCATTTATAGCTCTACTGGTCAGAAGAGCTTATGCGATAGTAATGCGTCCGTCGTCCGTCCCTGTCTGTCTGTCTGTTTGTAAACAATTTTTCAAAATGCTACTCCTCATACAGTTTTGGTCTGATTTCAATATAACATTGCACACAAGTAGACTATACTACGATACATGATTCCGTACATCGGTTTTTGATTTCGATGAACGGTGTTACCTAAGTTACGATAAACAGACATTTCTGTAAAATGCATTCAGAATGCCACTCCTCCCACAGGGGCCGGTAACATACTGTTTTTGATTTTACGTAATCACTATATATATATACATAAAAGGAAAGGGAAACAACGTCAGCTCGAATTTACACAGGGTCGATCTCGGAAATATTTCGTATTTCATTATAACTAGAAACCATACTACAATAAATATTCTTTATTAAAACAGAAACCTCGTTACTTTTTATAGCGTTTAAGTTGGGTAATACTAACTCGATATCCCGTTGTGCAGTCGATGTACTTTTCGTCCATAAAACAAGGCAAAATTCGCACATTTTCTCCAGTTTTGAACTTTCCGGAGATGGACACAAAGTAAAGATCCAGCGTTCACGAAAATCATCTTTTTCTTTTGTTAATTGCAATTAAAAGGTACAACATCTCCGATTTGAATAAATACGATAGCTTTTTTCGTGAGAGGCTCGAGCTCAGTTTTGGAAAAACCCATTTCGATGAACGACCAATCACATCTCGCGTTAAATATTGGATGTAATGTTTATTGGACGACTTAAACTATATCACTTGCATGACCGGATATCGGATCTGCAAAACATGACTTACACGATTCTTAAATGACCACGATGGTATTTTTATTAAAGAGTGATTATTACTGAAATTTTTAAAACGTTGTTTCCCTTTCTCTTTTTGTATACATATTGTGATTACGTAAAATCAAATACAGTATGTTACAGGCCCCTGTGACTCCTCCTACAGTTTTAATCTGATTTTATTATAACTTGGCACACAAGAAGACTATACTAAGAAACACATTTCTGTGCATCAGTTCTTGATTTCGATGAACGGTGTTGCCATTGTTACTAAAAATAGAAATTTCTGTGAAATGCTTTCAAAATGCTACTTCTCCTACAGTTTTGGTCTGATTTCAATATAACTTGGCACACAACTGCACAACTAGACTATACTAAGATACATAATTCTGTGCATCGGTTTCTTATTTCGATAAACGGTGTTGCCGTAGTTACATGTGCTATAAATAGAAATTTCTGTGAAATGTTTTCAAAATGCTTCTCTTTGTACAGTTTTGGTCTGATTTTGATATAATTTGGCACACAGGTAGACTACACTAAGATACATAATTCTGTTTATCGGTTTCTGATTTCTATGAACGGTGTTGCCATGGTTACTAAAAATGGAAATTTCTTTGAAAGACTTTCAAAATGCTACTCTTTCTATAGATTTGGTCAGATTTCAATATAACTTGGCACACAGATAGACTACACTAAGATACATAATTCTGTATATTGTTTTTTTTTTTATTTGATGATGTTGCCATGGTAACTAAAATGGAATATTCTTAAAAATTTTATTAAAAGCTACACCTACAGTTGTAGTCTTGTTGAAATATTGCCCAATAAAGTAACTTAATCAAGGATCATTATTCTATTTATTGCTGTTTTAAAGCTACTTTTCTCTTCCTTTGTTATAAGTATAAACCAGTAGAGCTACAGTCTCGACAGAGACTTCTGGTTCATTTTGGTGTCATGGTTACTGAAGAAAGAGTTTTCTGTAAAATACCTCTCTACTCCGCGTAAAGTTTTGTCTGAATTTAATGTTACGTGGGATGCAAGTCGACTACAGGAAGTTGCCAAGGTTACTAAATTTCGGTACATCTCCTTTAAAAGGTTACTCCCACAACTCTAGTCTGCAATCAGTAGAACTACGAGGGTTGAAAAGTTCGTGGAATTTCTTCATATTTTAATTATTTTTAAGTGAAATTGGTTGAAAATTACAAATGAGAATATAGACACTTGTTGAATATTTTAAATAAAAAAACATTTTAAATATTTATGATAGTAACTCAATGGCAATTGTCATAGAAACGGTTGTTTGGAAATGCGGGGGAGACATTAACGCGTGTATTATCATTTTAATTCTTAATATGTGATATGAGAATAAAACAGCCCTATGTGGTATATAAAATGAAAATAATGTCATTATTACGACTGCTTGATCTTTTATAAACCTTTGTGTGAGAATTTTACTGATTTTACTGGATATTAAGTTTATTAGTTGATGATTTATTGTGCATCTTTCAGTTGTTAGACAACGTCAAATTTCGATCAAATCATAACGGTTTTGTGAAAATCCCGGGACCACTCATCTTAAACGCGAATATTATTGACTTAGGTTGGGAAAAATGTATGTAGTTACTGGTTTTTCAGTGACATAAGAAATAAAAAAAAAAAAATAGAACGTCCATGGACGTTGATTAAAGGTGTAACCGCCTTTTGGAGGCTCTGTTTTGAGTGTTCACCCCCCTACAAATTAAAAGCGTTAATGGACGTTGTCGGCTGACGTACTGTTCTCGACATTGTTACTGAAATTCGAACATCACGTGGAAAGATGGAAAGTATTTTGAAATATGAGTGATAAATGAAAATAAGTTGGTGCAAAACGATGCCCAGGCTTTTTTTGAGAAAAAAAAATACAGAAAAGGGCAGCATTCTGTAGAATCAGTCGAATTGAACATAAGGGTAAGATGCATTTATAACATGACGTGACATATCTAACTTGACGTAACGTTGAAGTCTCCCCCGGGTTTCACAACTATCCATTTTCAGAAAGATCGTGTAACCTTGTTGGTTTTTGGAAAGTGGTGAAATTTTCCAATATTGTTGCATAATGATTCTATATTATAAATATGCGTATTCTTTGCTTTCATCAAATCACGATAAAATTTTAGAGAGAAATTCCACGAACTTTTGAATCAACCCTCGTACATCTCGACGGAGAATTTTGGTTTAAATGGAACTGAATTACTAGCACTTTATTCAAGTTTGACACACTGAAACAAAGTTGGACTTGCCATTATTCCAATGTCTAGTTTTATAATTTGCTAGGTTTTTAAAATTATATTTCCCAAACGAAGATTGTTGTTTAACGTCCCTCTCGAGAATTTTTCATTCACATGGAGACGCCATTACTTGCAGGTGGAGAGCTACAAACCTAAAGTCGGCACTTAGGGCTATTGAGCAGTGAGAGATCTCTTTCGTGCCAGGTTATTTTGCGCTCAGCTGCATACATCTTATAGCGCTTGAGGTAAGTGAAAAACATAAATTGAAATAGCTTAAATTATTAGACGCTATGATATCATATATATGAGTAGTTTAAATATGGTTGAATTAGCTAGCATACAAGCACACGCTGACAACAAAATGACCTAATGTCACTGATTTTCTAAAAAATACTTTAAAATCATGATTCATGTTAAACATTTCTACAATACAATTTATAAATATACATATATACACATTCTTTGAAAAAAGAAGTAAAAGCGTGTGCACTGCGATTTGATTTGCTAAAACTTGTAATGGCAGTAATGATATTTAATTTTAAGCAAAAACGAGACAAATACCATAGTATTATGCTAAATATCATGTCTTCCTACATCAAATCAAATGCAAGGACAAGGCAGCAGGTGTGCTGATATATGATTGGTCAATATGTCATTGACGGTAGCTTAATTTTTTGTATGTATATTGTGAGATTATGGGTGTCATGAAAAAAGAAGGAACCAGAAGTCTCTGGTGAGACTGTAGCTCTACTGCTCTACGTATAACAAAGAAAAAGTAGCACTTGGATTTGAAACTTTGTAAGAGGAAATAAATGGAATTATGTATCTTAGTGTAGTCTATTTATGTGCCAAATTATATTGAAATCAACCCAAAACTGTAGAAGAAGTAGCGTTTTATAGGAATTTCACAGAAATATCTATTTTCAGTAACCATGGAAACACCATTCATTCAAATCAAAAACCGATGCACTAAATTATGTATCTTGGTAAAATCTACTTGTGTCCCAAGTTATATTGGAATCAGACCAAAACTGTAGGAGGAGTAGCATTTTGAAAAATTGTTTACAGACAGACAGACGGACTTACATCTTACCATCCCATAAACTCTTCTGGTCTCTGACCATTAGAGCTAAAAATTAAACGACAGGGACTTGTTCTGAAATAGCTAAGGTATAAGTGGCTACGTACCATGTGCATTATAGCAAGTCGTTATATTATGTTATCATCAAAAACGGCTAGGGCGACTTGCGTGCACTTGCAACAGAATCTAATTAGTCAATGATCTCATCTTATGGGCATCAAAAGGAGAAGAGAAGGTCCGTCAGTCTGTGAACACTTTCCTTACGTACATCTGATAATCCGGTATACCCCCTCCTATAATCATAATTTTTTGAAGAATAGCTTTTTAAGACAATATATACATCATTGAAAAGTGTTTCTTTGGACATTTAGAAAATTATATTGAATAAATGTGTAAATATTGAGCTTATCTATATACACAACACAGTATCAGTGAACAGAAATCACTGTTATTTACTTCCGTGGATAAAATACATGTAAAAGACATGTTCAGTACATTTATCTTGGCTTTTGAAAATGATAAGAATGTTTGAATTAATTACAAATTGGGTAATATATTGTAAATTTCTATTTATTGGAATTTAAATTTAAGGGCAGATCACCCTAAGTGCGGAAAAAAAATACCATAGATTCAGAACTCTTTTGTGTGCAATGCAGACAAGGTTCTTATTAAAAGTGACGAAATCTTAAACTGCATAGGCAGAACATGAAGGATGAAATCTGTGGTCGAATAACAGCGCTTAAAATCCATCATTATCACCATACAATGATACATAATATTTAACTACGGATTTCCATTTTTATCATAAGGAGGTAATTAATTTTTCATTTAAAGCTGATGGAAATGTTTCTTTAACATTCAGTACCTTATTGACATTTACAAATCACAAATTTTAATTTTACACGATGAATTTACAGGTGGAAATTTATTGTTTGGAAAGTTTATACCTCAACTCTGAAATTAAATTCACACAAATTCCTAACAAAATGACAGAGAATATAGTTCCAATCTATTATCATTTATAATAATTATTATCTGACAGGCGTCGAATGTTTTTTGAAGATTTTAAGCATTTCAATATTACATGAATTTAAAACTAACTTACCAAATTCTGAAATATCTCCAAAAAAAAAAAAAACCGCACTCTGAATGTTTCCCTTTTGTAGACGTTGAATACTAATAAATGTTTGTCTTAAACATAATTTTCCAGTGGAATATTTGTACTCCTTCGATTTCACTAGGTGGAAGAATAATAAAGAAGTTATTAAACTAAAAAGCGTACACTAATTTTTAATTTAAACATTGGATGAAGGAAAAAGTTATAGACACGTTGCATCTTGGATCTTTCGCTCCCTGAATTCTTCATTACATATCAGTATTTCGTTTTAAAACTGTCATGCTGGAGCATTAGCAGACACAAAGACAATATTAGAGCGTTTACCTATATCTATGTACCCCTCAAGAACATAATACAACAAAAAACCAAACAAGAAAAAAATATACTTCGATCTTCGTCATATTGACTTGGTAATCCAATGAAAATCGCCTTCTTTGAACTTAACCTCCAGTAATTGGACAGATCCATTTTACACTATCGGTAGAGTCAACCTACTTTGATATATCTCGCATTTTCCCATATTGATCAAGACTTTATGAACTCGATAAGTGTCAGATGCAGATCTTTAAATGTAACAAAGCTTACTCAGTGTTTACGTATTCATATCAAGTAATTCATTTCAGCAATCTTTCCCCTTGCGTAATGTGATAAGTTGAGAAGATAATTTTCTCCATTTATATCCGTTTATAGAATGGTTACTATGGATATTTAAGTCGATAGCCTACAAATGATTGGTCGTTGAAAAAAAGAAGGAAAAAATTATTACTACAAAGTTCTACTTGCTTTACATTATGAAGAAAATAGCTGTTGGGAATTTTAATTTGATTATAAGAGAACTAACACAGGAATGTTTTTCATAAGGTTATCATAGGTGGTCTTTAACTACAACTTCTTTTGTAATATCACGCAGGGAAATGTTCTATTGTATACAGAAACGAGATAATAATAATAGTTGTTTCTCACAGAGCTCTGCAGTTCCTTTATCAATGTTAGCAGGATATCTCATTAGTGTTCAAAATATCATTGTTATGTACCATTACTGAGAGTACTGAACGTTAGAATTTACGATACTCAAGGATGCCTCCACATAATTTTCAGATTCTCTGACCATGCAGTGGTTCTTAGGGGAGATTTTTAAAGATTTTACCTTTTTAAATTTCTATGTTGAAATTGGATTCCCTATTACGGCTCCGTCCTACCCCCGGTTGCCAGGATTTGAACAATTTAGATTAATTATACCCCAAGATGCTCCCTAATTCATTTCAGCTTTTCTGGCCATGCAGTGGTTCTTGGGAAGATTTTAAAAGATTATACACATGTACCTATAAATTTCAGTGTTAAAATTGGATTACTTACTATGGGCTCACCTTACCCCAGGGGGGGTCACGATTTAAATAATTTGGACTTTTGGTTTAAATTTTCCCCGTGGTTCTTCAGTAGAAGTTGAAAATTTGAAAAGTTTTATAAACGGACGGACAATGCATGAGTGATCAGAAAATCTCACTTGAAATTTCACTTAAAGTGAACTGAGCTAAAAAGAAAAGTCCAGACTCGACAATCAGTTTTATAACATACTACATTACTCGTAATCACAAAAGGTTTCAGTTTTGTATTCCACCATAATTCAAGTTAAAGACTACACCTTGTATTTTCTACAAATATACATCGACCATTGCTTCCAAACTTTTCAATTACAAAAGAACTTTACATGGCCTTAATACTGAGTATCTGAAACATAATCCTCCATCATGTTCTTCTTCGTCCCTATAACTATAGTCCTGCTGGACACGTTATTACAGGTGACGTAAATATAGTTGATAATGAAGACCTTAGATCACTTATTTTAAAAGGTCCTAAATATAGGGAACCCCGATCCTTCAACTTGCGTCGGAATTTCATAAATATTATGGATTCTGTTGAAAATTATGCCAGACAATGGGCCAGATATGAAAAAGAAGACGTTGACACCTTGTCAGAATGGATTAAATGTATCAGATCCTTGCTGAAGTCAAGTATTAAAAGATTGAGGGGCAATATGAAAACCATCTATCCTTCTGTGTTTAATAATCAAGAAGTGAAAAAAGAATTAGATAGATTACATGATCAGTACGTACTGGTCCCTGCCGACAAAGCAGGTAACAACATTGTCTTCGTATGTAAGGCTCATTATATAAATCGTGTTTTAGAAGAACTTGGATTTAATTCTACAAGTGGCAATCCTACTTATACTCATACTTCCCTTTCTAAGGAAGAAATTCTTCAAAATCATATGTCAGTTTTAAATATTTTTAATATTCCACAGAGCCAAAATGAATTTGAACTACCCTTTATATACTGGATTCCGAAACTTCATAAAAATCCATACAAAGATACATCGCGGGTTCCAGTAAATGTTCAACAAGCCTCGTTCGTTACTCCTCACTAAGATATTGACAGTTGTGAAGGAAAAACTTCAAGAGTACTGTGCAACAATTTATTCAAGAAGTGGTGTGAATCAGATGTGGATACTCAAAAATTCCAAAGAATAGCTGCCATGAAAAAGAATCAACAGGTAATATGAATGTTGGTTATCAAATATTAGCCAACATTCGAGATACTATGTCGGACAGAGCTTCAACAGAAAAAGCTTTTAATAGGTTACTTGAGGAATACCCACTTGAGATTTTGCCTCAGTAATTGATGGATGGCCAGACATGGACGAGGAGGAGAAAAAATCCTGTTCTAAGATGAGTAATTTTTTTTGTGGCCTCCACCTCTTGGCAGGAATGACAGATGTGTGCGAGTTATGTGTGAAAAAGTTTGAACTTTTCCATTCAGATGGAAAAGATAAAAGATCTGTTGTACATGCCGAGCTAAAGAGATACCACAGATCTTAGAGTGCCAGAGTGGTACACTGCGGTTGCTCAGAACTTCCTCAAAGGCTTTTGCTGTGGGTGAAGATGAAGAGTGGAGCAAGTCTGGAATGGAAAACATATCTTAAGGAAAAAATGAAAAAAAATTAGTGACAAGGTTTAAACACAATAGATTTAACTTAGTTTTTGTGTTGGGTAAAGGCATCTATTACCATGCCAAAGATATAAGTTATTTCCTGGACTCTGTTCATTGCACAGCAAATAGTCTTCTGAAAACAGCGAGTTTGGACATTAAAGACGTTCTATTTCTGGCTGGTGTTAAATAATTTGGATTAATATCCAAATTCATATCTGCTCCACTATGGAGAAAACTGGAGGAGCCAGGACATATTCTTGAAATGAATGAAACATTCAAAACATTGATAGATTTCCTTAAAGAGGATCTAATGATGGGGGATTATGTTGTGAGGTAACTCCATTTAATACCACAATAGACGAAGATGACAGGGTACCCGTACATCTTGAAAGTGAAGACACTGAAGTGGATAAAATTCTTCTCCCTCTTTTGCAAAGTCTCTTCAAAGCAATACAAGAACTGTTGGAAAGAATGGTAGAGGATCATCTTCCTGGAGGACAACAACAAACACGATCTGTTATGAAGCACAATACATTTCCAGAATTTACCTTTGGCCAATTAGATCAACTGCTGAGAACAAGACCAAATGCAACAACATTAACCAATGAAAGCTTTTTAATGTATAGTTTTAATAAGACAAGAGAATGGCTTTGTGGACTTGACCAAGAAGAGAAGGACAGGTTACTCAGTGAATCAAGAAAAGGGGGAACCAAGATACGCTGTTTGTTCAAAGAAAGGATAGAAATCATAGGGAAGAAAAGATTGGAGCATCAAAAAGAAAAACAAAAAGAATTGGAAAGGAAAGAAGCAGATATAATTAAGAAAGCAGAGGCATTTACAAGTGACATGTGCTATTATGGATTATTTCAAAGTTTAAATCAGCTCAATGAAGGACTAGAGAGACTGGATAAAGAAAGTGAAAAGAGGAAAGCTTTGGAGTCTCAAATAAAATTTCGTAAAAATGTTCTTCATCAGAAGCATGCGGATAAAAAAGTTTTCAATTTAAGTAGTAGGACAGAATCAGGTAAATACACAAAGTTGCCATTAGATACCCTTTAAAAAATGTATTGACACTGATTCAGGCAACTCTTACTATTCCAATTCATGAAAAAGAGCATTAAGGACTGCCTCTTCTAGTAGGCAAAAGAATTTAGCATAAATCTACTGACGAGGTATACAAAGGTTTTGTCACATCTCCTGTTCCAGGATTTCCACAATGGTATAATGTTAAATATGAGGGTGATCCAGTCGTGTATGCAAAGAATCTTACTGATGATTATAAGAGAGATCTAAAGATTGTTGTTTCAGCAGAATAAAGAGGACTTGGTTCTATTAGATATGACCTTTGCAGTTGTAAATATTTTTATATAATTTGTTAATAAGTATCTCTTTGATTTTTTGACAAGGTGCTAGGACAACACATATTTCAGTGTAAGCAGCTGACATTTTTGTTGAGGAGTTTGGTTTTTGTTGTTTCAATTGCATGATCATGTCAAGAAGTAGTGAGGCATCACTTTTTATCAAGTTTATACACAGTTGATGTACATTAAGTAATTGTAATTAAACAGAACAAAGCTGCAAAAGCAAATACTGAGTATAGAAGAAATCCATAGAGTTTTAGTGTGTTTTTCTACTTTGACATGGTATTACATACATTAGAAATTAGATTTTGTTGTTTCTTTCTTTGTATGAAGTTTAATTTCCTATTGTTCATTGTGATTTTTTTTTACTTTATTTTAAATTAAACACAAACCTTCATACTAAAGTTGAGAAATTCAAATAAATGTAGGTATCATTTTAATAAGATACAGAAAACATTTTCTTCTACATTTAAGAATAATAATTATTTCAATACTTTTTAACCATTTCTTTTTATTCTTTTTCAGATTTTAATTGTTTTGTGAAGAGAGGATAGAGGAGAGGTATATATAAAGCGAGGACAGTGATTATAAAAGAAGAATGATTAATGTAGATTTTATATAGTATTAAATTTGATAATTACACAATTTTATAAATCTCTGTTTATCAATGTCAGGGATTGTGAACATAAACCTAATGAAACAATGGTATCTGTGTAGACTTAAATACAAGAATAATGTAATTTTCCATGTGCGGGAGTTAAGGTGACAGAGGGTAGGTGTGTTTATTAGTATTTTAACGCTATAAAAATTCTTATTTTCAATAAATTAAGTTCATATTTAGATTAAACACACCCAAAAAAAGGTTAAAAAGACATTGAGTTACCTTTTATTTGATATACATGTAGTTTCTTCAGTATAATGTGAGGTCAGATATTTTAAAAGTCAGAAAATAAGCCTATTGTCCTCTAGATAAATTTGAATTTTTCAATTAAAATTTGTATATGACAAATTGAACCAGAAGTCTCTGTCGAGACTGTAGCTCTACTGGTTTATACTTAAAACAAAGGAAGAGAAAAGTAGCAGTTGGGACTTGAGACTTTAAATCAGCAATAAATAGAAAAATGATCCTTGCCACTCATCAAAATTAAAACCAATGCACAGAATTATGTATCTTAGTATAGTCTACTTGTGTGCCAAGTTATATTGAAATCAGACCAAAACTGCAGGAGGAGTAGCATTTTGAAAGAATTTCACAGAAATTTCTATTTTTAGTAACCATGGCAACATTGTTCATTGAAATCAAAAACCGATGCACAGAATTATGTATCTTAGTGTAGTCTACTTGTATGCCAAGTTATATTGAAATCAGACCAAAACTGTAGGAGGAGTAGCATTTTGAAAGAATTTCACAGAAATTTCTATTTTTAGTAACCACGGCAACTCCGTTTATCGAAATCAAAAACCGATGCACAGAATTATGTATCTTAGTGTAGTCTACTTGTGTGCCAAGTAATATTGAAATTGGACCAAAACTGTAGGAGGAGTAGCATTTTGAAAGAATTTCAAAGAAATTTCTATTTTTAGTAACCACGGCAACACCGTTCATCGAAATCAAAAACCGATGCACAGAATTATGTATCTTAGTGTAGTCTACTTTTGTGCCAAGTTATATTGAAATCAGACCAAAACTGTAGGAGGAGTAGCATTTTGAAAGAATTTCACAGAAATTTCTATTTTTAGTAACCACGGCAACACCGTTCATCGAAATCAAAAACCGATGCACAGAATTATGTATCTTAGTGTAGTCTACTTGTGTGCCAAGTTATATTGAAATCGGACGTAAACTGTAGGAGGAGTAGCATTTTGAAAAATTGTTTACAGACAGACAGACAGACGGACGGACGACGGACGCATTACTATCGCATAAGCTCTTCTGGTCTCTGACCAGTAGAGCTAAAAATTCAAATTTTTCTAGAGGACACTATTGAAATTGCGTGACGGTACCCATGTTTGCCTTTTAATTGTGATGCAATGGAAAGAGATATAATGAAATGGTTGTTGAATTTGAAATCGGCATTGTGGCAACGCACTTTGAAAAAATTACGCACTTTGAAAATTTTTTTTTCAAAGTGCGTTAAAATTGGGACAAAATCAACGCACTTTGAAAAATTTTTTCAAAGTACGTTAAATTTTGGACCAACTCAACGCACTTCGTAAAAAATTTTCAAAGTGCGTTAAGAATCTACATCAATATATTTTACCATGGAGACACTTAACGCACTTTGAAAAAAAAAATCATATTGATTTTATTTGTTATTCATCTTTCAAAAAACCTAACCTTAACCTCAAAAATGAATTGATTTACTCCCTTCGAAAAGAGGAGAAGACGGGTATAAGATCCCTCAGTCCAATTCTTTATCTTTCCAATACATAGGTGTCGGTAACAAACAGGGGAGGGGAGCAATAAACCTAAAAAATGTACGCTGCATTTTCAATGCTTATACGATGTATAAATCTTTCCAAAATAAATGGGGGCTCAGCCCCCACCCATCCCCCCTGGCCCTATCGCCCAGTCTCGATGTCTATGCTATACTCAAAACATTCATATAATTATGTATTTACCTAACTGGTATGATGTTGAAAACTTTCAATAATAAATGAGTTAATTTAAACAGATGAAAACTAGAAATTTTTCAGTACAGTAAAACGTATGACAGAGAAATTTTTTTTTTTAGTTTTGAACAATCAAATTGGCCCCTTTTTATTATTATTATTTTTTTTTTTTTTTTTTTTTTTTGAAATAAATTTATTTTAGAAAGTAAAAAGTATGAAGATAAAGAATTGTGATTGATCTCATAAAAACTTACACAAATACACATATATACAAATCATACAAAACAATGAAGAAAGCATATGACCCCTAGAAATTCATGACGTGGGATCAGGTGCCTTGGAGGAGTACTGTGGAATCACAGAAATTTGCGGAGTCTTATTTTCATTTGAGTATATTTTACAGGTTCCAGGGGACGTAATTTATTATCTCATACCTAGAAAAGGAAATATAACTTTGTACCCATCTTTTATTAATAAGTGGAGGATGTTATTTCATGGATGAGATGGAAGCACGGCTACGAAAATATAGAGCCACCAAAATCCCACAATTCCACAGTAAGCATTCCCTGTTGACCTGTTCAACCCGCCATGAGCCGTTGCAAAGAAGACGGGACATTCCGTAAAGAATATATAACGTCATTGGCAAAAAGAAAGTGTGTTTCTTCTATGATCAATAAATAAGTCCTAGCAAAATTGTTGCGTTTTCAATACCGGGTATACTCATACAATATGGAAAAAAATCGGTTAGAAAAAATCATTTTGAGAAAAGAGATAATATCTTTATCTGTTCAGTGCTACATTTGAAATGTTCATGATAAGTATTTTTTTTTTTTTTTTTTTTTTATAATTAATTGTATTTTTGAAAACATTTTTTACAAAAAGAAAAACATTGAAAGATAAAAAGAGGGGATAGAGAGAGAGAGAGGACAGAGAGAGAGAGAGAGAGAGAGGACAGAGAGAGAGAAAGAGAGAGAGAGAGAGAGAGAGAGAGAGAGAGATAATTAAGAAAATAAATCAGTTAATGGTCTCCAGCTTTCATCAAAAGATTCTTTTTCATTATTTTTATAAGATATATATTTTTGTAAATCATACATTGTCTTAATAGAGGATATCAAACCACCTAAGGAGATGTTTCTGTTTGTACATTTGTACAGATAGATATAATGTTTTATTTGTAAGGCAATAATATTTTTAAGTTTATCAGTTTTCTTCACAGAGCCCAATAAAAATTCTTTTTTTGAAAAGGTTATAGAGGTGTGGATTTTATTGAAACAGTAGTTTGCAAAATTCTCTAAAAGAGACTGAACATGTTCACATTCCCACAACAAATGTTCTATGGTTTCAGTTTCTTTTTTACAGAAGGTACATTTTTTATCATCAGTTTTATTAATTTTGTGTAGGAAGGAATTTGTCGCTAGTATTTTATGGTTTATTCTAAATTGGAACCACTGAAGTTTGGTGTTTTTTGTACTTTTGAATGGAAGTAAATAGATTATCTCCCATTCATCATTGCTCAAATCAAATATTCTATTCCAAGAGATTTTTCCCAATGGTTCAATTTTTTGTCGAATAAGTATTTCATATAAATCATGTGATTTCTTTGCATTCAGGAGCGAATAAACATTATCTGGGATATATGGGTAAGCTATCTTTGATAAGTTATTTTGATCTCTGTTTATCTTTCTTAGCCATTCTAATATAGATGCCTTGTGGCAACGCACTTTGAAAAAATTACGCACTTTGAAATTTTTTTTCAAAGTGCGTTAAATTTTGGGACCAGGTTAACGCACTTTGAAAAAAAATTTATTTTTTCAAAGTGCGTTAATATCGACCATATTAACGCACTTTGAAAAAAAAAATTCTGCATGGCTTAGTCAATATTCCTACAAATCTTAGGTATGATAAATTATCATTTGAACCTGATTTGATACTTTTTGTCCCCCGCTTGAAAAGTGGGAGATATTAATTTGGGTCTATCTGTCAGTCCGTCCGTCTAGCTGTCCGTCCATCCGTCTTTCTGTAACGCTTTCGTTTCCACACAATATCTCGCCAACCCTTTGAACATTTGCAATGAAATTTAACATAACAGAATCCCTGTGGCCTTAAGAAGACCCCTTTTGAATTTGGGGTCAAAAGGTCAACATTCAATGTCGTAAAGAACTACGAACGATAGTATTGTTCTTCCGCCTATCTCTTAGTCAATTCTCAAATGTTAACATATTGGAATGATTCTAAAAAAATTTATAGATATTTATATGAATTTTCATAAAACCTTACTTATTTGGGATAACAAAGAGAAATAACTCTATAATTTTGGCAAAACTTGTGTTTTTAAACACCTGGAGTTTAATAGAGAGATTATCAGATATGGTATCAAATTAACATCGAAAAGCAGACAGGTACTGTAGATTCCTTAATTTAAGCGAGAAATTAATTTCTGCGTAATTTCGCGAGAAATATCACTCGCGAAAAAAATATTTCTCGCTTTTATTTTTCTGGTGCTTAAATCTATGTAAAATCTGTTAATAAACCGTTCATTCGCGAATTATAATTCTATAGCGATTTGACGTTTGAGAGCCAGTTCGCGATAAAAAAAAACCCTCGCGAAAAATAAGGAATTTACAGCTAGTAATTAATATTCTGATTTTCCTGAAAATGAACATAAATAGACTTTGAGATTTAATTAAAAGAACAAAATTTCGATTTACTACAGACTTCCTTGTACAGTTCTTATACTGTATTTAGAATGCTCTTTTTTTCAAATATCATTGACACTTAAGGTTACGAGTTATAGAAATAGATATATCTGCGTGGGAATGATAAAGAGTTGAGCTGATAGACCTTAATTCAGCCAGTCTTTTCTTCGTTTTCCGTTTCTTGGTTTTCTTCAATCCATCAGTTTTTAGAAAAAAACACATCAAAGTAAGGGCACCGCAAAGCAGAGCATTCCTTCCCAAAAAAGATCCCGATACAAATTACGTCAATTCCACACAGAAAAAAACTAACATACACATAAAGTAATAACACACATAATCGCATCACTATATCCCATCATACGTTGCAAGGGGATAATACTGTTGTCTATTTCTAAAATATAAGTCTAATTCCTTTTGTTTCATGAAAATTTTTTCAAAGTGCGTTAAATGTTTACATGGTGTAAAATTATGATGTACAGTTTTAACGCACTTTGAAAAAAAATTTCAAAGTGCGTTAATTTGGTCCCAAATTCAACGCACTTTGAAAAATTTTTTCAAAGTGCGTTAACCTGGTCCCAAAACTTAACGCACTTTGAAAAAATTTTTCAAAGTGCGTAATTTTTCAAAGTGCGTTGTAACAATGCCTTAATGCCACTATATTCAAGAAAATGTGTTTTTATCCCATATTTCATATGTAGATCATTCAAACTCATAAATGTCCCATCTTCATTGAGTATGTCATTTATACATAAAATGTTACAAGAGAACCATTTTTTATAGAAGAATGGCTTTTTATTAATGATTAATTTTTTATTATGGAATAATGGTTCTAAAGAAGTCAGTGTATCATTTTGTAATGATTTGTCACAAAATCTTAGCCATGCATGTAACACGTCCTTCCAAAAATTATTTTTTAAATTATTGATTTTTTTGACAACATACTCTTGCCCACAACATACAATCTTTTTGATGTCAATATCTAAAAAGGAGTCTAACCCATTGTCCCGCAGTAATAATTTTTTCATCCAAACTAGTTTTAAGGACATAATGAACTCTCTTACACTAATCATCTTAAAGCCCCCTTCTTTGTAATTCATTACACAAATTTTTCTTTTTAGTCTTGAAATATTAGTTCCCATTACAAAGGTATAAAATAGATTTTCTAATTCTTTCATTTGAATTTCAGAGGGACTTGGGAGAGATGCAAAAACATGATTTAAGGTTGGCAATAAAAGAGTTTTTAGAACTGTTAGACGACCAAGAGGAGTTAAATTTCTCTTGTTCCAGTGTTGCATTAATTTTTTTATATTACTTATTTTTGATGTATAATTAAGCATAAATATATTTTTTAGATCTGTGTCAAAATCAATGCCTAATAGTTTAAAAGTTACTTTTCCCCACTCTAACATATGATCTGTACTTAAGGTATCCATGCTGCCTTTTTTGGACCCAATCCAGACTACTTGAGTTTTACTGTAATTTATATGCAGGCCTGACATATTCGCAAATCTTTTAAGAGTAGTGAGACTTGTTTGGAGTGATCTTTCACTTCCATCTAATATTAAAGATGTATCATCTGCCAACATGCTTAACTTTTTTTCAGTATTCATAAACCGAATCCCCTTTATATTCTTATTGTTTCGAATGCTGATTGCAAGGATCTCTGCACAAATGAGAAATAGTTATGGAGACAAGGGGTCCCCTTGACGACAGCCTATGTGTAGGTTAAAAGATTGTGATAAATTTCCTCCTTGATTAATGGAAGCTGTAATATTTGTGTAAAAAATATCAACCCATTTTCTAATAGAATTGCCTTTTTATTATGATAAATGCTAAGTTGCTTGAAGCTGTCCTCTGTTAGTGCCCCCTATACACCTTTAAATCTACTTATCAAATACTAGAATTAAAAAAAAAAGAAGAAACGAATTAATGAACTTAAACAATCGTCCCTCTTTTTTTCAAGACCCTTTAGTTTTCCATTTTATTTTATCAAAACCTTAAATATTTAAAACGTCAATTATCCCAGGTCCTACAGTGACTCATCATAAAAAAGTTATCAAACCAAGATCTGTTTTTTATCATACCGATTATTTGAAGGAATATTGATCAATCTTTACATTTTTTTTCAAAGTGCGTTAATATGGTCGATATTAACGCACTTTGAAAAAAATTTTTTTTTTTCAAAGTGCGTTGTAACACGGCATGCTCAAATTGAGGGGAATGTGAGAAATAAAAATCTGAAAAAATACTGTTTTTAAAAATCACCCCCTGATGCCACTACAAGTGGCTATCCAACATATACTCATAGTTTCCTTTCTAAGGAAGAAATTTTTCAAAATCATTTCAGTTTTGAATATTTTTAATATCCCGAAGAACCAAAATGAATTTGAACTACCAAATTTATATTGGATTCCGAAACTTCATAAGAATCCTTACAAAGATACATTGCGGGTTCCAGTATATGTTCAACAAAGTCTCTTTCTTTACTCCTCTCTAGGATATTGACAGTAGTGAAGGATAACCTTCAAGAGTACCGTGGATAATATATTCAAAAAGTGGTGTTAATCAGATGTGGATACTCAAAAATTCCAAAGAACATTTTGGCAATTTGAAAGCACAAGATTTTACCAAACTCAACAGCTCAGCTTAAAAACTTACGACTTTTCAACTTTACACACAACCATTCCCTACGATAAATTAAAGTCCAGGCTTTTTGATATTGACAGCTGCTTTTTTTCAATAAAAATGGAACTCATAAATTTACTTACCTCGTCATTGGTCATTTGCAAAATTATTTTGTTAAAACACATTCTGATTGCACACACAAGTACTCTGAAGTTGACATAAAAAAGATGCTCTAGTTTCTGATTGACAATATCTATGTGATTTTTGGACACCAGGTCTTCCAACAATCTACTGGAATTCCCATGGGTACCAATTGCGCTCCATTATTAGCAGACCTATTTTTGTATTCATATGAAGCAGAATTTATGCAAAATCTTATGCGTGAAAAGAAGAAAACCCTTGCTGTGGCCTTCAACTCGACATTTAGATATATCGACGACGTATTGTCAATTAACAATGGCAATTTCCATTCCTATGTCGATACGATATATCCTGGAGAGCTTGTGATAAAAGATACCACATCTGTTTCATACTTGGATATTTACTTGAAAAAGACACCAATGGTATTTTAAAAGCTCTATCATAAACGGGATTAACTTTTCTATCGTCAACTTCCCTTACCTATGCAGCAATATGCCTTCATCTTCTGCATACGGAGTTTACATACCTCAGTTGATTCGATACGCAATAGCATGCTCAACGTATGAACAATTTTTAAAAGGAGGTAAATTATTCACCAAGAAGTTGATAAAACAAGACTATCAGCAGTCTCGTTTAAAGTCTTCATTTCGTAAGTTCTATGGTCGATACCATGACCTTGTCAGCAAATACAATTTATCATTGAGTCAAATGTTGGCTGACGTTTTTCATACAGATTGTTAGTCCATTATTTATACACTGAATTGACGACAGATTTTTCCGTTATTTGCCGATCATGACAAGGGGCACACAGCGGGTGTGACCGGTCGGCAGGGGCTGCTCATTTCTCCATGGCACCTGATCCCATCTCTGATGTTTTTGAGGTCCGTTTTTGCTCTGCTCTATTTTGTATTGTTTCATGGACTTTGATATTGAATACTGTTCGTTATCTTCATATCCTTCAAGTCCATGGCTTGTTGAGTGCATCTACTGGTAAGACAAGAAATCTGTGAGCCAATGCTCACTAGTAATACCCCCGCTCTGATGTAAATAAGCACTATCATGTTAATGTACACAAGTTCAATTACAGGCAGATGCACAGAAAAATATGAAGCTGACATCAGATTCATATCAAAATTAATCCCACCATATGGCATGCCTCAACAAAGAGTGTAATAAAATTTCAAGCATCTGCTATATAAAGCTATTGAGAAAACTGCGACGAAGATTTGTTATATATGAAACGGACAGACACACAGACAAACAGAAAGTTGACATAAGATTTTAACAAAAATGTATCCCACCATATGGCATGCCTCAGAGAAGATTGTGTTAAAATTTCAAGCATCTGTGGTGAGTAGTTGCTAAGAAAACTGCGACGAATTTATTTTATGTATGAAACGGACAGACGCACAAACAAACAGGAAGTTGATATTGGATTTGAACAAAAATGTATCCCAATGTATGCCATGCCTCACAGAAGATTTTGTTAAAATTTCAAGCATTTGCGATGAGTAGTTGCTGAGAAAACGGCGACGAAAATTTATGTATGAAATGGACAGACGCACAGACAAACAGGAAGTTGATATAGGATATGAACAAAAATGTATCCAAACATATGGCATGCCTTAGAGAAGATTGTATTAAAATTTCACGCATCTACAATGAGTAGTTGCAGAGAAAACTGCGAAGAAAATTTGTTATGTATGAAACGGACAGACGCACAGACAAACAGGAAGTTGACATCGTATTTGAGCAAAAATGTATCCCACCATATGGCATGCCTCAGAGAAGACTGTGTTAAAATTTCAAGCATCTACAATGAGTAGTTGCTGAGAAAACTGCGACGAAAATTTGTTACGGACGGACACACAGCTACACGGACACACAGACAGACAGACACACAAGGGTAAAACGGTAGACCCCCCTCTCCTTCGGAGCGGGGGTATAACTACTGTTCGTTATCTCCATATCCTTCATGTCCATGGCTTGTTGAGTGCATCTACTGGTAAGATTACGTGTAAAAAATGGCAACTTCTTGTTCTCTCTCGTTGCTAATAAGTCGTTCTTTGAAGAGGAGAAACCTTAAAAATTCTTGTGCGAAATCCATATATTATTTTGCCTATAATTTCAGAAGTCAGAATCGATATTCCCCTCAATTTGAACCACTGCAGGAGCTCCTATACTAGAGAATACAGTTGGAGGGACTTCGTTCTTCTCTGTTGAAGTATGACCTACAGTCGAGTTATTCAATCTCAGTCCTGTACTTTATCAACATTTCTTCTTGAAAATAAATGAGCGAAATGAAATGCCCTCTTTCATAATTAGTTAACTGGTGAAATGTGACTATGGTTTAGAGGAGGCCCTTATCCCTGATATTATAGTCATCTCCTTTTAATATTTATGCCCTACTTCGTAGACGAGAGGGCATACTGCTTTGCTGCTGTCGGTCTGTCTGTAGGTTCTACAAGTTTCCGTCAAAAATCTTTGCAGAGGTTGTACGTACTGATATGAAATTTGGTATACAGATTTATCATAAGAATATCTAGGACGACTTTTGCTCTGGGTACCATGGAGCCATTTTGGCCAGACTTATGGACTTAAAATGTTTTCAGTTTCCGCTCTTCTTCTTTTTCTTCGCAGAGTCGCCCTCGTGGCGCAGTAGTAAGAGCGTCTGCACCAAAGTCGCGAAGTAATCATGAGTTGATACTACGTCGCAGGTTCAAATCCCCTTCGGATAACACCGTATAAACCGATATTCCTTTTCGCAGTAACTGCTGGCACAAATAAGACTGCTCGATGCATGGCCGTGAGTGCAAGGTATATGACAAAATATGCGTACCCACACGAGGGAAAATTATCGAGAGAACGGACCGCGTGGCGCAGTGGTTATAGCGTCTGCTCTATAGTCGCGAAGTAAGGAGTTGATCCTTACGTCGCGGGTTCGAATTCCTCTGTGGGACGTGGAGACAGGTACTTCGGATGAGACCGTATAAACAGAGGTCCCGTTTCGCAGTAGGTGCTGGCACGAAAAAGATACCTCCCTGCTCAATGGCCCTAAGTGCCGAGTAAAGGACAAAATTTGCTGCTCTCCACCAGTAAGTGGTGGCGTCTCCATATGTGTGAAAATTCTCGAGAGGGACGTTAAACAATATACAATCAATCAGTCAATCAAGAGAACGTTAAACAGAATACAATCTCTTCTAGAAATCAATTTCTAGATGCCAAATGTTAATCTTGTTCATGAGATGGATGGAGGCTTGTTTACTTGGCATTTTACAATGAATCCCGTCATAATATGGCATGCCTCAGAGAAGATTGTGTTAAAATTTCAAGCATCTACGATGAGGAGTTGCTGAGAAAACTGCGACGAAAATTTGTTATGTATGAAATGGACAGACGCACGGATAAACAGGAAGTTGACATCAGATTTGAACAAAAATGAATCCCATCATATATAGCATGCCTCAAAGAAGATTGTGTGAAAATTTCAAGCATCTGCGATGAGTAGTTGCTAAGAAAACTGCGACGAAAATTTGTTACGGACAGCTAGACAGACGGACACTCAAGGGTAAAACAGTATACCCCCTTTTCCTTCGGACCGGGGATATAATTAAGGAAGATGTTTATACACATGTAAAATTTTTTGAAAAACATTTTCTGAATGTGCTTACAATCAGGAAGTTGACAATCAGATTTATAACTGAAAGTCCAATCCCTGAAAAAAATATGGTTCTCAAAGAAATAAATCGATGACCAATGCCTTTGGGATTTATAAACTTCAAATTCTCATGTTTATAAAAGCAAATTTTCTACTGTGATTAAGGAAATTCGATTTAACCAGAAGTCTCTGTCGAGACTTAAGCTCTACTGGTTTGTACTTATAATAAAGAAAGAGAAAAGTAGCAGTAAGGATATAAAACTTTACAAGAGCAATAAATAGAATAATGACAAAAACCGATACAGAGAATTATGTACATTGGTGTAGTCTACTTGTGTGCAAAGTTATATTGAAATCAGACCAAAACTGTAGGAGGAGTAGCATTTTGAATAATTTCCACAAAAATTTCTATTTTTAGTAACAACGGCAACACCGTTCATCGAAATAAAAAACCGTTATACAGAATTACGTATTTAGTGTAGTCTACTTGTGTGCCAAGTTATATTGAAATCAGTTTAAAACTGTAGGAGGAGTAGCATTTTGAATTTTTTTCACAGAAATTTCTATTTTTAGTAACAACGGCAACACCGTTCTTTGAAATCAAAAACCAGTAAACAGAATTATGTATCTTAGTGTAGTCTACTTGTGTGCCAAGTTATATTGAAATCAGACCAAAACTGTAGGAGGAGTAGCATTTTGAATGATTTTCACGAAAATTTCTATTTTTAGTAACAACGACAACACCGTTCATCGAAATCAAAAACCGATACACAGAATTATGTATTTTAGTGTAGTCTACTTGTGTGACAAGTTATATTGAAATCAGATTAAAACTGTTGTAGTAGTAGCATTTTGATTTTTTTTCACAAAAATTTCTATTTTTAGTAACAACGGCAACACCGTTCATCAAAATTAAAAACCGATACACAGAATTATATATCTTAGTGTAGTCTACTTGTGTGCCAAGTTATATTGAAATCAGACCAAAAATGTAGGAGGAGTAGCATTTTGAATGATTTTCACAAAAATTTCTATTTTTAGTAACAACGACAACACCGTTCATCGAAATTAAAAACCGATAGACAGAATTATGTATTTTAGTGTATATTGAAATCAGATTAAAACTGTAGGAGGAGTAGCATTTTGAATGATTTTCACAAAAATTTCTATTTTTAGTAACAACAACAACACCGTTCATCGAAATTAAAAACTGATACACAGAATTATGTATCTTAGTGTAGTCTACTTGTGTGCCAAGTTATATTGAAATCAGTCCAAAACTGTAGGAGTAGCATTTTGAAAAAATTGTTTACAGACGGACAGACAGACAGACGGACGGACGACGGACACATTACTATCGCATAAGCTCTTCTGGTCTCTGACCAGTAGAGCTAAAAAACAAAGAACTAAGAGGATTGTAAGCGGATATGAGAAGTTCTTTGAAACAAATCAAATCTAATTCAAATTCTGATCTGAGAAGTTTCATCACAATATCCTAGAATATTTATTACTTTCTTAAGGCTGTACACGATTCGTAAATAGACAGACGCCATATTAGTTTTTCTATCCCCGATTTCGGCACTGGGTTACATGTATGCTCTTAGCATTGCAACTGACTTCTTTTTTGTCACGGACAACTGCGTGTATGGACGACACGTAGGCCTGTTCGTGTTTGTTATCTTAGATTACCTTTGTTTACATTTTTCTGCAGTTTACGTGTATTTAAGTTTGTTTATCCTGCACTGACCTGTGGAATTGTTATATGTTTTTGCGGAAACTTATATTCTCGCCTGCTGCGGAAGAATCACACTTTCACTTTTGTTGCTTAAGATTTTTTTTTTACAATAGCTACGTAGAATGCGTCCGTCTACGTAGGTGGAAACCGATTAGGCCTAAAAAAAAATGTTTGTTTCCTGTAATCCGACCGACCCATTCAAATTATCCCCGGGTGGATTTTTTTTTCTGACAAATGGCAGAACTTCGTTTGATCAATCAGCTGATTCCATTTATTAAATTAAAAAAAATAACTTGTAGCTTAATTTGAGACATAAAATATGTCAACTTAGTGTATATTTACCTTAAATATAAAGAGTAATCATAATTATAACAACAGTTTCCACCTACAACTTTCTGAAGGTCGTTTTCTGCCGCTTGGCAGCCATTTTGGGTGTCCACTGTAAATATAACAATTCTACAAATTCAGTCCGGGGATGTTTCACCATTCATAAGCAAAAAAAAAAAAAAAAAAAAAAAAAATAATTTCCGACCAACCGACCCTTGATTTTTTGGGAATGTTACAGGAAACAAACTTATTTTTTTTTAAGCCTTATACGGCATGAACTCTGACTAAGTGAACGGCTTTTATAGAGGGTCCAGATAAAACAACAGAATTAAAGAGTAGATCAGATAAATTCCATTTACAAATCTAGTTCAACTTTAATTTACAGAATAGAACTAGTTTAAAGAAAATGGCTTAAGGCTCATGGATAAAGAATGAATCATTTAAATTCTTTTTAAACAGTCATTTTCTTTTTCTGGAATAAATTAAGCAACGGGAATAAATTCATTTTTTTATTTGAAAATGTTTGTGTAATCACATTATGTATGCATTAATCATTTCAACTCGCTACATTTTATCGGCAAAAAACTAGAAGTACTGTGATGTCTGAAATTTAGATGCGAATAGGCAAGGAAATAAATAATAAACCTTTTGTTGGTTATTTTTCAGATGTCTTTCATAGCATTCAGTTGTTGATTTTTAATCCAATTTTTCTTCCGTTGTCTTACAGGTAGTATTTATTTGAATATTATTTAATAGGATTAATCAGTGACAGATATAAATATTAATTTACAATATTTCAAGCTAAATTGTCAAAATATTGGGTTTTTTTTTCTAAGGCATGTTTGGAATTAAATGCATTCTACAAAGTTAAAATTCTTGTTTATGTATTTCGAATGCTCTTTTTTGATTATCTTTACTCATTGCAGAAAACAACCCAAATATTAAATTTATCGAAAATATATTTTATGAACATCAATTTTATTTTTCTGAAAGCTATTTTCATTTCTGCACCACTTTGTTTAAGAAACTTTTTGGTACATGCAATTATTATCGTGCATTTTTCTTCTTTTTTAACAAAAGTGGTAGGGAAATACAAAGGTGACAAGACCTCTTAAATGGGATAATGGTTTTTATTTCGAAATGTATCCCTTTTCTCAACGACAACAAAGATTACTGTTTTAACTATTTTATAAAAAGTACAAATACGTGTAAAATGCAACAAAATGTAAACAAGAGTAATGTAAAATAACCAGTATAATCAGGTGATGTCCATCCCATGCAGGTTCCCCTGACAAAAAAGGCAGTCGTACAGGTGTAAGGGACATAACTAAATAGAATAGAATACTGCTCTGCTCTTTCAGTATTTGACATATATTTGAATGGATCATATATTGATCCGATGTTGACTTTTGAGATTGTTTTCTGTTCCTTAACTTCAGACCCCTGTTGATCCTAAATAAGGGGAAAGCATATTCTAACTGGTACGCACTCAACATTTTTGTTTCATAATATGATAAAGAAAATAATTTCGCCATGAAAGATGTCAAGACTCGTGAAAATAACATCGGAAAAACCCCAGGATAATATTTGAAAATTGGTTTTTGACACAAATTGATGATCCAATTCTAAAGAAGTATCAAGCGTTTACCCGCAAGGATTTCCAACCTAATAGGACCAAATTCTCTATCCTTAAATGTCCATCTATTAAATAAATAATACTCTGATATTAACTTAAAACATTTTGTAGTAGAAAAGGATTTACCGTGAGAAAATGTCAAAAATTTTCTTAACTAAGCAAATGTTAAATAACAACACTGCATTAAAGATCATAGGGAAAAGCGATATTTTTTTTAGGTCACCTAAGTTTACTTACTATTGCTATCCGTTATCGTCCATCGTCTTACGTCGTTTGTAAACTTTTGAACATTTTTAGCTTCTTCTCTGGAACCAATGAACCAATTTCAACCAAATTTGGTATACCGCATCTATGGGTGAAGGGAAACAACAATTGTGAATTTCATGGTCCCTGCCCACCTGGGGCCTGAGGGGTGGGGCCAAAACCACTAAAATTTGCAATCAGCATTGAGTCCTCTACCAAATTTGTGAAATTCATGGCTCCTAGGTCAGGGGTTCTGGTGTTAGGGTGGGGCTATATAGATCATATAGTAAAAGTTCATTATTTCTTTTGAAAATCTTCTCCTCTGCTTCTGGGTATTAAACAAACTAACCAAGTACATAGTTATGATGACCAAGAGTGCCTCTTCGAAAATTGTGAATTTCATGGCCCCTGGGTCAGGGGTTCTGGTGTTAGGGTGGGTGGGGCTCTATTGATTATATAGTGAAAATACATTAATTCTTTGAAAATCTTCTTCTCTGCTCCTGGGCATTAAACAAAATAACTAAGTACTTAGTTATGATGATCAAGAGAACCTCTTCAAAAATTGTTAATTTCATGGCCCCTGGGTCAGGGGTTCTGGTGTTAAGGCGGGGCTCTATTGATTATGTAGTGAAAATACATTAATTCTTTAAAAATCTTCTTCTTTTCTCCTGGGTATTAAACAAACTAACCAAGAATATAGTTATGATGAGCAAGAGTGCTTCTTCCAAAATTGTGAATTTTATGACCCCTGGATTGGGGGTTGTGGTGTAAGGGTGGGGCTCTATTGATCATATAGTGAAAATGCATTAATTCCTTCAAAAACCATTCTCCTCTGCTCCTGGGTTTTAAATGAATTTACCTACTACATAGTTATTATTAACAAGAGTGCCTCAACCATATTTAGGAATTGGATGGCCCCTGGGTCAAGGGTTTTGGTGAAAGGGGGGATTATGTAGTGAAAATGCATTAATTCTTTTAAAATCTTCTTTGCTCCTGGGTATTAAACAAACTATAGTTATGATGAGCAAGAGTGTTTCTTCCAAAATTGTGAATTTTATGGCCCCTGGGTTGGGGTTTCTGGTGTTAGGGCGGGGCTCTTTTGATTATATAGTGAAAAGACATTGATTCTCTGAAAATCTTCTTCACTGCTCCTGGGTATTAAACCAATGAACTCTGAAAATAGTTATGATTAGGAAGGATGCCTCTTCAAAAATTGTCAATTTCATGGCCCCTGGGTCAGGTGTTTTGGTGTTAGGGCGGGGTTCTATTGATTATATAGTGAAAATGCATGAATTCTTTGAAAATGTTTTTCTTTGCTACTGGGTATTATGCCAGTGATCTAAGTATATATATTTATGATGAAGAAAGAAGCATCAAGCAAAAGGATTAATTTCATGCCCCCTGGGTCAGGGGTATCGAGGGGGTGGAGGTACATAGTCTGAAAATGAATTAATACTTTGAAATCTGGTCTTTGGTATTAAAAAATCATTTATGTTGAAATAAAATTTATGATAAATTTTCCAAAACTTTGAAATATGTGGTTCCTGTGGGACGGGGTGCACAACTGGTTACAAAGTGGAAATGCATTTTCTCCGTTACTCTGATCTACCTCTGGGAATTAAGTAAGTAAGCATGTTAATTGTATAATTATGATAAGCAACGGCGCCTCTTTCAAAATTGTGAATTTCATGGCCTCTTGTTTAAAACACAAACCAAATTCCATTGTTTGAAAGTTGTTACATGATACTCAGTTGACCTATAAGGCCCGTAGGCCTCTTGTTTAAATTAAAAATTAAACAAGATGTATTTGTGATACACTGATGCCCCCCAAAAATAGCGAAGATTAAATTTTTCTTAAATGCATATCAAATATACTAGTACCCAAAGTAGGGTCCTCTCACAAGAAATACGATTGTGAAATATGAAAGCCCTAGCACCATCTGTCCAAAAGTTATGGCCAGGGATAAGTATAAAATGAAAACAAGAGGTCCACGGGCCTTATAGGTCACCTGAGTATCCCATAACAACTTTCCAACAGTTGAATTTGATTCGTGTTTTAAACCAGAGGCCATGAAATTCACAATTTTGAAAGAGGCACCCTGCTTATCATAATTATACAATTAACATGCTTACCTTGGTTACTAAATACCCAGAGGTAGATCAGAGTAATGAGAAAATGCATTTCCACTTTGTAACCAGTTGTGCACCCCGTCCCACAGGATCCACTAACCCTGGGGCCACATATTTCAAAATTTTGGAAATTTTATCATGAATTTTATTTCATCATAAATTGTTGATTAATACCAAAGTGCAGATTTCAAAGCATTAATTTATTTTCAGACTATGCCCCCCCCCCCTCTTTAAATACCCAGGGGCCCGGAAATTAATCATTTTGGGAGAGGCAGTTTTCTTCATCATAAATATGTACTTAGATCATTGGCATAATACCCAGGAGCAAAGGAAAAGATTTTCAAAGAATTTATGCATTTTCATTATATAAACATTAGAGCCCCACCCTAACACCAGAACCCCTGATCCTGGGGCCCTAAAATTCACAAATCTCAAAGAGGCATCCTTCCTCCTCATAACTATGTACATTATTCAATGGTTTGATTCCCAGGCCCAGAAAGTAAGATTTTCAAAGAAATAATTCATTTTCACTATGTAATCTTTATAACCCCGCATAAGCACTAGAACCCCTGACCCTTTGGGCCATGAAATTCACAATTTTGGAAGAGGAAGCCTTATTCAACATAACTATGCACTTGGTTAGTTTATTTAGTTCCCATGAGCAGAGAAGAAGAATTCCAAGGAATTTATGCATTTTCACTATAGAATCTATATAGCCCCACCCTAGCAATAGAACCCTTGACCCTGGGACCATGAAATTCACAATTTTGAAAGAGGCAGCCTTATTGAACATAACAATGCATTTGGTTAGTTTATTTAACGCCCATGATCAGAGAAGAAGATTTTCAAGGAATTTATGCATTTTCACTACATAATCTATATATATAGCCCCGCCCTAGCACTAGAACCCCTTACCCTGGGGCCATGAGATGCACAAAATTGGAAGAGGCAGCCATATTTAACTTAACTATGCACTTGGTTAGGTTATTAAATGCTCGGGAGCAGAAAAGAAGAATTTCAAAGAAATAATGCATTTTCACTATATCACCTATATAGCCCCGCCCTGGACTAGAACCTCCTGACCCTGGGGCCATGAAATTCACAATTTTGGAAGAGGCAGCCTTATTCAACATAACTAAGCACTTGTTAGTTTATTTAGTTCCCATGAGCAGAGAAGAAGAATTCCAAGGAATATATGCATTTTCACTATAGAATCTATATAGCCCCACCCTAGCCCTAGAACCCTTGACCCTGGGGCCATGGAATTCACAATTTTGAAAGAGGCAGCCTTATTGAACATAACAATGCATTTGGTTAGTTTATTTAACGCCCATGATCAGAGAAGAAGATTTTCAAGGAATTTATGCATTTTCACTACATAATCTATATATACATGTATAGCCCCGCCCTAGCACTAGAACCCCTTACCCTGGGGCCATGAGATGCACAAAATTGGAAGAGGCAGTCATATTTAACTTAACTATGCACTTGGTTAGGTTATTTAATGCTCAGGAGCAGAAAAGAAGAATTTCAAAGAAATGATACATTTTCACTATATCATCTATGTAGCCCCGCCCTGGACTAGAACCCCCTGACCCTGGGGTCATGAATTTCACAATTTTGGTAAATGATTCAATGCTGGTTACAATCATACCAACAGTTTGACTGCTAGATGTTCAGGAGTACAGAAGTAGATTTTTTAAGATTGCACTAATTTCAGTGGTTTTAGCCCCACTGGGGCAGGGATCATGAAATTCACAATTTTTGTTCCCCTTCACCCATAGATGCTATGTGCCAAAATGGAGGAGCGGTTTCAGAGAAGAAGCTGAAAATGTTCAAATGTTAACGCACGACGAACGACGACGGACGAAAACGGATAGTAATAGGTCACCGAGTTTACTCAAGTGACCTAATAAAGCTAACTTCAAAGTCATTATAAAAATCATATAAAAACTAAAGGTTGTCTTTTCAGACTACATAATAAAAAAATTGTATCGCTTTTCAGATAAAAAAAAAATACAATTTCTTTAAAACTGCATCTACAGTCATTAATCTCACTTATTCTGAACGATTTTTTTAAGATTAAAGATTATCTCAGACATTTTCCAATGGTTTACATATATAAAATATTGAAAATACTTGCTATTGGTCAAAATAGCATTGGTATCAGTGTAATTTGTCGAAAGAGGTATTTTGGAAGTGAAGTGTGATACAGTGAATTTCATCTCAGACATTTTCATCAAAATCTATTGATTTAGACAAATAACCACTAAGGTTAAAAAAGTTTTACCCAAGGTATGAACATAAACAATTCCAAAAAGACAAGACGACATTAATTTTCCGAACTTTGTAATGAAAAATCTGGTTTCTATCGATACGCATTTAAGTTCATAAAACTGAGGCTATAAAATGAAACAGAGTAATGTGATGCAAACTGATTACAGATAAACACTCGTCACTGATAGAAAAACGTGACCAACAAAAATTCAATATATAAAGGATTGACTTCCATGTATTTAAGGTTTGTAAAATGTGCTCAAACACGTGGTGTGGGATATTCCTAAAGCATTTTTATTAATCACGCAAACTCTACACTTGCAGTATAAATTATGAACAGATTGCACCTATATTATTAGATCAAAAATAGTTTTATAGCTTGTAAATCAGTTATTTCCAATCCCTCATTTCACATGAAAAGTATCACGGGAATAGTGCCATAAAATATTAGCATCTGTCAGAAGAAGAAAAATGAATTACATAAATTCGAATTGCATCTACATGTAAGTACCCTTTTGGTATTTCAATATTGGAATTTTGATATCATGTAATTGTTTGGAGGACTTTAAATATTTGATCCTTTTTCCAACAATCTATTGGAATTCCCATGGGTACCAATTGCGCCCCGTTAATAGCAGATCTATTTTTGTATTCATATGAAGCAGAATTCGTCCAAAATCTTATACGTGAAAAAAAAAAGAAAACACTTCCTGTGACCTTCAACTCGACATTTAGATCATTCGACGACGTATTGTCAATTAACAATGGTTATTTCCTTTCTTATGTCGAAACGATATATCCCGGTGAGAATGAGATATAAGATAACACAGAGTCTGACACATAATAAATGTAATTACTTTAACTTTTCAATCGTTAACTTCCCTTACTTATGCAGCAATATACCTTTATCACCTGCTTACGAGGTCTCTCAGTTGATTCGATACGCAAGATCATGCTCTACGTATCAAAAATTTCTAAAACGAGGTAATTTATTGACAACCAAGTTGATGAAACAAAAATATCAGCAGTCTCATTTAAAGTTATCATTTCGTAAGTTCTATAATAGATACAATGATCTTGTCAGCAAATACAATTTATCATGGAGTCAAATGCTGACTGACGTTTTTCAATAATTGTTAGTCCATTTTTATACAATGATTTGACGACGGAATTTCCCGTTTTTTCCCCAATCATGACAGGGAGCACACGGCGGGTGTGACCAGTCGGCAGGGGATGCTCAGTCTTCCATGGTAATTGATATCACCTCTGATGATTTGGAGGTCCGTGTTTACTCTGCTTGTATTTTGTATTGTTTTAAGGACTTTTGAGCTTGAATACTGTTCGTTATCCCCATATACTTCAATCAGAATCGCTAAATGAGCTGTTTTAACTACATGCATATCTATCATGAAATATTTTACAAAAAATTATCAAATTTAATGATTTCATCAGGAGCAAACATTAAAAATAGTCATGTCAAAGATATAGCCAAGTCCCACACTGGGTCTTTAAAATTTTAAGTATCATTCTCGGAAATGGCTGAGTAGGTACGGTTAATTTAGAGATTTAATTTAGTCTTTTAAGAATCCTTGAAACTCAAATGGCTACTAGTTGCTCTCCATTATCAGGAATTTTTTTCATTTATATTTTTATACGGGTATATAATTTTAAATTAAAAAACTTCATGAAAAATAAAGTCTCTTGCAATGAAGAATTTGTGGTTTTAATAAGTTTTAATAAATGAATTGCAAATGAAAATGGTAATTCACATGGTGCAAATAAATTTGGGAAAATATTTGACAGAGCCCTTTTCTTCAAAAACTAGCTTTAAAAAACAAATAAAGCATTTATTAATCCCTTTAATTATTGAAGATTTTGAAAAAAATAAAACTATGGCATGAAATTTTAAAGAAAAAATCCCTTGCTAATATTACACTTTCCATCCGATTTGTTCAAGAGTGTCTCCTCATTTTATAAATAGGAAAGACTCTGTAAAAAAATAACCCCAAGGGTAATTTCTTTTTTGTAACGGACTGCAAAATTTAAAGTGCCTTTATTATTAGGATTGAGCACCATCTCTCCTTCAACAAATGGGCATTATATAGAAAATCAATGTAGATTTACAGTCCTTCGTTGATATATGTTCCAACTCAATCAACTAAAATGTGTCGATGAGACTAGGAATATCTTTCTTTTTCCTGTTTAATTTTCTTCAGAAAAATATATACTGTAGGTGTGCAATGGAATTTTCTTGCTTTCTCTAACAGAAGTGATTGCATAACAAAATCAGATGCATTTGTAATACATTGATGCCCTCGTATGGCAGCTTATAACGAAGTTTGAAGTTTCCCAAATGCAGGTCATACTTCAAGGTAAAAAATGTATCCAAACGAAGCACTTGTCATAAAAAATAAACCTGTAAAATGTGAAAACCCTAATACTACACTAATCGGTCTAAAGTTATGGCCAAGTTTAAAGTTTTTAAAAGTGGGTCACTCTCCAGTTTAAACTGTTACATATACTTTAATGAATTAAACTGATGCGAGTAGGAAGTTATTATCCCCTTGTGCATCGTATTGTGCATATGTTTGTGTGTCAGTTACAGCTTGTGGGCAAGATTTAAAGAGAAAATTTGGACTATCAGTTCTCAGCTTCTACATACTTATGTGACACTGCAAAAGGACGTACATTATTCATTTTCAAATTAATCAGTAAAATAATTCATAACATATCGCGTTTCTACTACCTTTAAATACTGAAATTTTATGTACGACTTGACTGTGTCTGTCCGATAACTATAAATCATATTTTCTTGGAATGTTCCAATTTTATGTCGAAGTAGTTTTTGGTAACGCAAAAACGATATATGAACTTTTTAAAAATGTTTATGTACATACTCTTTTGGAATATTTACATTTCACAAACTAACGGTGCCCTTGTATACACGTATCTTCTTAATGAACATGACATTTTCACAAGTACTATTAAGCTGATATTCAAAAGATGCTTGTGTTTCTGACAATAGGCACCCAGCTTGGCTCAGTGGTTAGAGCGTCTGTTTTAGAGTCGCGATTTAAGGAGTTGATTCGAATCCGGTTGCGGGACGAGGAGACCGATCCCCGGATGAGACCGAATGAACCGAGATCCCATGTTGTAATAAGTTTGTGGCAAGAGAAATATCCCTCACTGGTCAATGACCTTGAGTGCTGAGTAAAATTTGCAGCTCTCCACCGGCAAGTGGTGGCGTCTCCATATGAGAGAAAAAATCTCGAGAGGGGCGTCAAACAACAAACGTACATGTAGGCCTACGGCAGGTGTGATCTGTCAGCAGGGGATGTTTACTCATCCTAGGTACTTACTTCAACCTCTGGAATTTCGAAGGACCTGTGTTTATGTGATGAGTACTTACTTCAATCTCTGGAACTTGGAAGGACCTGTGTTTATGTCCTGTTCATAAATTTGTATTGCTTATAGATTTCTTTTTAGATCGATCACTGTTATCTTCATCCTTTTATAATTCGTTATCAAATATCTAGGATCTTGATGAAAACCAATGATTTTTTCTGAAGAACGCTGTCCCCTGAATGAACTCTTAACACTACATCATCCACACGGAAGTTTGTTATCCTTTAATTTACAAATGTCAAGTCTACATGACAATTATTTAGCACATTGATATTATTAAGTGAACAGAGTCTTCTGGTTTGACAAAATGGCTGCAACTACCATTGATCAAAGCAGTCAGGGTAATTTCTCAATCAAGCATTATAAGATTGATTAATTGCTTGTAGCTGATTTAGACTCAAAATCTGAGATTTGAGACTACCAACCCGTAAGATGTACGACTTATTTATTCACCCCTATCAGGTATTATCGAGGTTCATCGATTATAATCCTGAAGACCCTAGGGGATGGAAGATACACAAAACACGAAATTTCTATGAAATACTTTTAAAATGCTGCTCCTTCTACAGCTTTACTCTAATTTCAATCTAACTTGGCACACAAGTAGACCACACTAAGAAACAAGGTTTAGTGCATCGGTTTTTAATTTCAATTACCGTTTTAACAATGGTTACTTAAAAACAGAATTTTCTTAACAATTCCTTTAAATCGCTTCTCCTCTTTTTCAGCTTTGGTCTGATTTCAATATAACTTGGCAAACAAGTAGACTACACTAAGAAACATAGTTTAGTACATCAGTTTTCGATTTCAATGAACGGTGTTGCTGTGGTAACTAAAATTAGAAGTTTCTTATAAATTCCTTTAAAACACTAAGTACTACAGTTGTGGTCTGATTTCAATCTAACTTCGGGAGGGCCGGTTTCGACTCTCGTTCGCGGCGCCGTGTCAAACCTAAGACGTAATTATAGGTAGTGACTGTTCCTTGGCCAAGAGCTCGGAAAAGTCACGGGTTTTCTGATATGACCTTAAAAACGTAGGTCCCGTGTCACGGTACGCGTTGGCACGATAAAGAACCCTGGCCTGGGTGCCAAGTATAGGTTTAAATTTGAAGCCCTTCATCGGCATACGGTGACGTATGTGTATGAGTGAAAAAATTCTCGAATGGGACTATAAACAATCAATCAATCAATTCAACTTGGCATACAAGTAGACGGCATTAAGCTATATATAGATTAGAAATAGTGCATTGGTTTTGATTTCGATGAACGGTACCATGGTTACTAGAAATAGAAATGTCTTAGACACCCCTACTAATGTTATTGATTTAAATTCAAGACACGTGGTTTAGGTTTACCTGTTCGAAGGTTATAGGATAGAACCGGTTTTATAGATAAAAATTGGCAGTAAGTAGGAAATTGCTATTATATAATAGTCTGTTTCTTTTGAAAACATGTCCTGTGAAATCTGTATCCAGGCCTTTCTGAAAGACTTTCATGACTTTCAACAGAAATGGGTGGCTAAAGGGGGGATAACAATTATTATTATGCTTCCTGTCAGTTTGTCTCTATATAACCCATACCCTACTATTCTCGCATAGTGGTCTAAGGATTTGTATAGCGTAAGCATACTATGCCGAAATAGTGCACGGCTTTATCTACTGAATAAAATTCTTCAGTGCACACGCCGGGGATCGAACTCACGACCATGAGATTATAAGTCCGATTCCTTATCGATTACCACAGAGACGATCAATGATTGGTTGAAATTTATTAAATATATAAACTTAATTTATACAATTGACACAAGAAGGAGAAAATAGACAAATATTATTTGAAAACAGTTATAGTATTCTAAGGAACTTTTGATTAATGTGGACAACAAACTTTCAAACTAATTACATATAGATCGTTAGATGAACTGATTTCATAGGGTCATTAAAACGCTTTTTTATATGACGCTTGATTGAAGGATGTAAAAGAAAATTATCAATGAGAATCGACGTCTGCAAACAAATAAGGCTTACTAACAAAACAGAAAACAAGTAGAGCTTTTTAAAAAAGCTTCCCGTCTTTAGCAACAATCTTAAACTGTAAACTGATCTACACCTATCAGGCCGTATAATTCTTTTGAATTTCTTGATTTTGTATTTCTACATTAGCTTTTTACTGGCATTAGCCCTACTACGGTTGTCGCTCGGTCATCTCCGTAAACTTTGACTCGCCGAGAGCTTTCGGCAAACCTCGGCTGATTCCATTTCCTTCTTCAATTAAGAAAGGGGGAAAAAATAATAACAAATTGTAAAGCCTGCAAGCAATAAAAATCAAATTTTATTTATAATGAAGTTAAAGAGATCTTTAGATTTTTTGCTATACAAAAAATCATGTTATTAGGAATTATTTACTGCTGATTTTGTTGTTCGTTTTGTCATTTTTTTTTAAGATTGAAAATCTTGCAAAATTGTTAAGTCGTACGAAAATTAGATCATCAGAAAGTTATCTCCCTTGCCTTGAACAGCATTTCAACCAATGAAATAATTGAAAATTTTCTCATCATGCATTTTCTACCAATCACAAAAGAGAGGAAGTGCATAGTCCGAAGACTGTAAAAAACTTCAACTATACAATACCGTCTTCCAAGGAAGACGGTAATAAAGATGAGTTGCTTTGGGACAGAAAATCCCGACGTTTTTAGAGAAAATACTAGTAACCAAAATAACTAAGCATGCAAACAATTTTAGCATGAAGATTTTGAATGAGTTCTTGCAAGTGCGCTGTGTAAGCACCGATATTTTCAGGAAAAAGTCAAATAGATTGCCGCATAAATAATTACAACAGTCAGCATAATAATAACAATAGTGTTGCATTATGCATCACTATTATATAAATATAACTTACCATAGTTTACTGCAAAAATTACAGCTCACTAGCGACCAATACGCTGAGAAAAAATGTGTATTATGATCTACTATCATTCCAATAACAGGTGTCACTTTGCTTGACCGACCGTTGTAAAAATTTCACAAATTGATTACCATATCATTTATCGATTGGATGTTTGGTTTGAATGAAATCAATACTACTTTGCATATAAAAATACCCCATAACACTGACCAATCGTATTTAATGATTGTTTTCCAGCGCGGCATTTGTAGTCACCGCCAACACGTGTTCAGTCTAAGCCCGTTTACTGTTCCCCTAAAAGCACGTGTCACATTTGTTGTGATTTGACCGAATTGAGTTAATTTTGATATGTATGAGTTTATTTAAAGCATGAAATGAGTAAGGCTATACTTTAAAACTATTATAATATATATTATATTGTAGCGATCAATTCCATCATTATAAGGATAAAAACTTGCTTTGCCTGTCCACATGTGATTATTGTTTACTGCATTCTCGTGAACAATCATTCAGTATGATTGGTCAGTATTGTAAGTGGTATTGCTGGGTTCTGTTTTTCATATGCAAAGTAACGGTCACGGTAGCCTAGTGGTAGAGCGTTCGCTTCGTGATCGGAAGGCCCGGGTTCGATTCTCGTTCGCGGCGCCGCGTCATACCTAAGACGTAAACAAAGGTAGTGACTGTTCCTTCGCCAAGCGCTCGGTTTTAGAAGTGAAAGTCACGGGTCTTTCGGATATGACCTTAAAAACGTAGGTCCCGTGTCACGGTAGGCGCTGGCACGATAAAGAACCCTTACTGCTCAATGGCCCTGAGCGCCGAGTATAGGTCAAAATTTGAAGCCCTTCACCGGCATACGGTGACGTCTCCATATGAGTGAAAAATTCTCAAGAGGGACGTTAAACAATATACAATCAATCAATCAATCAATCATATGCAAAGTACCATCATTCCAATAACAGCGTGTCACTTTGCTTAATCGAGCGTGGTCAAGTTTCACATGTTGATTACCATATTACTCATCGATTGGATGTTTGATTTCTATGAAAGCAATACTATTTGCATATGAAACACAGAACCCAGCAATACCACTTACAATACTGACCAATCGTATTGAATGATTGTTCGCGGGAATGCAGTAATCAATGATCACATGTGGACAAACAAAGCAAGTTTTTATCCTCATAATGATGGAGTTGATCACTATATACAATATAATATATATATATTATAATACCTTACTATATCATGCTTTTAGATATTCTCATACGTATCAAAATTAACTCCATTCGTTCAAATCACAACAAAGATGACACGTGCTTTTTGGGGGACAGTAAACGGGCTTGGACTGACCACGTGTTGCCGGTGACTACAAATGCTGCGCTGGAAAACAATCATTCAGTTCGATTGGTCAGTGTTATCGGGGTATTGTTAGATTCTGTTGTTGTTTTTTTTTTTACATGCAAAATAGTATTGATTTCATTCAATTCAAACATCCAATCGATGAATGATATGGTAATCAACATGTGAAACTTGAACACGCTCGATTAAGCAAAGTGACACGCCATGGTCGATCAAGCAAACTGACACGATGTTATTGGAATGATAGTAGAATTGCTTTCATTGAAATCAAACATCCAATCGATGAGTAATATGGTAATCAATATGTGAAACTTTATCACGCTTGATCAAGCAAAGTGACACGCTGTTATTGGAATGATAGTACACTGACAAACCTTTGTTTGCCTTAAATGGCTATTGCTATTAATGCGCACAGAGGATCTTACCACCGTCGGCACGAGCAACTGACCAATTGTTGATAGAATACGTTTACGCCAAATACATGTACATGTTTACATGTTACTTCGAACACGTGGTTCAGGTCAATTTATGATCATGTCAATGGAGTGCAAAATAAAAAAAAATGTTTTTATGAACAAAATGCAAACATTCGAAACTATGAAAGATATCACGGGCATTTTTAATTTGTTGTACCGGTAACTAGAAAAAAATATGTTTAATAAAAGGTATACGTAGTTATTGTCAAGTTCAGAACACCAGCACTTCAAGGGTAAGGAAAACGAGTAGCTTCTCGTATGCATTTAAATGGACAAAACATTTTTTTTACGTAACTATACTCGTGATCACATGTGTTGGCCAGGGAATCCACCTGACAATATTATTCAGTGATAGTACAATAAAGGAATCTATCAAGCGTAAAATTCCTGTAGTATTTGTAGTAACCCGTAATGCAATTCTCATTCAGCTGATTTGTCAGTTAAAGTCACATTGATGCCTCATTTGCTAATCTTGCGCTAATCTTGCGCTACAAAATATAGTCCGGGTTCCCATGCAAAATATTTGTCCAAAAAGAAATTTTAATTTATGCATGACAGCAGAAAATTGTATCATAGAGAATACTTATAATTTAGATTTGAATGAATTCAATCGAGAGATCCATTGAAGTACATTTCTTCAGAATGATATGATAGGGTGGTGAAAACTAAAACGCATTAGTTTTCTGTTGACCATGTCTCCACGTGCTAGTCACTTCCTAGCCACATTTCCGTGAATAATTTACCCTATCTCGCTGTAGTCTCGCTAACCCTCGCCAGAGCCACTGTCAGAGCTATTCTGAACTCATCGAATTTTATAATTTACAGACACCGAAAAATAAAAGGTTCCGAACACATTAGTAGGGGTGTTAGAAATACTTTTAAATGGCTACTCCTCCAACAGTTTTGGATTGATTTCAATATAAATTTGCACAGAAGAGTACTCACACGTAAATAATTCTACTTATTAAAAAAAAAATGGCGTCGTCCGGTGAGGACGCTCACGATTCGCCTCCGAGTGATATTCTTGAACTACAGAACTGTGGAGCCAGCCTCCTGCCTGTAAGTAGTCAAAATGCAGAGTTTAGTTGTGTATTGTCAGAAAATCAGATTGAACCCAACTTCAATTTTGCGTATTGTCCTCAAAACTCTGATTTTGTGAAAGCAGTAACTAGCGGGTTATGTGGCAGTATGAGTGATACTCACGCCACCTTGGAATCTACAATAATGACTTGCCAAAACGACTTTGCATCTTTTGATCTCGAACTTCAAAATCTTCCCAGGGACTTATATGTTCAAAAACTTCTTGAGATCACATCGAACAGCGAACAGCTTATTATAGAATACAGATATGCACTTGTGGCGGTCAGCCGGGTTCGATCGCCGGTGGCCAGATAGCTCAGTTGGTAGAGCACCTGACCGGAGTTTCAGGGGGCCCGGGTTCGAATCCCGGTCTGGTCCGCTGCATTTTCTCCTCTCCCGTTACATTTGGTGCCGTGACCAGGATTTGACAGGTGGGGGACCTGCCGGGGATGGGCCTGGGTTGGGGTCTTTGGAGGGCCGGGGACCTTTGGGGAGGGGGGAATGTGGTGGTTAGGGCCGTGGATATCGGCCTGGATAGCTCAATCGGTAGAGCACCTGACTAGTGATACAGGGGTCCCGGGTTCGATTCCCGGTCCAGCCATACATTTTCTCCTTTCCTGTTACAGATTTGGTGCCGTGCCATGCCCTGGAATTGACAGGTGAAAGACCTGCCAGGGATGAGCCTGGGTTGGGGTCTTTGGAGGGCCAAAGACCTTTAAGGAGGGAGGAATGTGGCGGTCAGCCAGGTTCGATCGCCGGTGGCCAGATAGCTCAGTTGGTAGAGCACCTGACCGGAGTTTCAGGGGGCCCGGGTTCGAATCCCGGTCTGGTCCGCTGCATTTTCTCCTCTCCCGTTACAGATTTGGTGCCGTGCCGTGCCCTGGAGTTGACAGGTGGGGGACCTGCCGGGGATGGGCCTGGGTTGGGGTCTTTGGAGGGCCGGGGACCTTTGGGGAGGGGGGAATGTGGTGGTTGGGGCCGTGGATGTCGGCCTGGATAGCTCAATCGGTGGAGCACCTGACTAGTGATGCAGGGGTCCCGGGTTCGATTCCCGGTCCGGCCATACATTTTCTCCTTTCCTGTTACACACTACTTGTGAAAGCAAAAAATACCAAGGGGTGCCCAACGGGTAAACTTATCACCAGAAAAACAACCAAAAGTAACACTAGTTCAACCAAGTATGCTAGAGATTGTTTTGCCCTCTATATGTTCTGTAATGGCGATAGTTCATACATATCTGATGTGTTTGATAAATCTAAGCAAGATCATCCTAACGAACGTCCGACGCAAGCGTTTATCGAACTACGATCGCTAACTCAATCGTTAATGCAGAGAGTGACCGAACTTGAGAAAGCACAGTCCTCATACGTCAAGACCATAGAGTCTCTCAAAAAGTCAGTCAATCAGTTGAAATCAGAAAATGAAGCGCTTTCCAACATAACCGACAAAATACAATCAGATCTTGTCTCACATGCAACTGGATGTGAAACTTCTCGCAAAAATACCAAAGCACATTTGAAAAAACTCGATGGTCTTGACTTCATTGAATATCAAGCTGTGAACAAGAAAATGAACGAAGAAATATCAAGAGTATCCAAAGTGTGTGTTAATTTACAAAAACAAATTTCTAACACAAAAACACAAAAATCATATGCTTCAGCCATTTCCCCGCAGAGGACCCCTTCTTCAGCCGAGGTGGAATTTAAAGGGACTTCACACCTGAGCGAACAAGCTAACTGTTCCTATACAGACAACGCTGATTGTTCCATTGTCCGCCCACCACCCACACACGTCGATAATATACCTGGCCCGTCTGCAGCGATCAGACCAAATACACAAGAGTTAGTCGACCACTCACACAAAAACGACCCCGTGGTTAGCAAAAATACTAGTTGTAGCAAAACTGCATATGCCGCAAATCAGTACACGCCTTTAGTTAAGAAAGTAGTGCACGTCAATTCTTGTCAAAACAAGAGTAACACCATGCCTGACTCAGTTTCTATGTCGTCTAAGAGTGTTCGATCATCTGATCAACCTCTTAACAATGCAAATTCGGCAAACCAACAGTATAGTTACAAAGTGGCTGCGAGTTACTCGACAACGGATGCTACAGCGCCTAATAAAACCTCACCTGAAATTTCTCCGCCCAACGAGGATGATAATGACATCTTTGAAGGTGTAACGTACAAGCGCAATGCCAGATACTACATATCAGGAATCGGTAACAGATCAACGCAACCAGGCATGCTTAACTTCCTCAAACGTAAAGGAATATCTGTCTCACATTGTGTGTTTTTTAAACCGAAATACCCTGGGTCTCGTCGCAATGCAAAAATTAATGTAGCTCTGTCTGACGCCCAAATCGTGGAAACACCTGGATTTTGGCCGCACGGAATCTCCTGTTGATTGTGGATGAGTGAAAAGGAGTGGGAATCAAAGATAGCGCAAAGCAGACCTACTCAAAATGGTACCTCAAAGGAAGAAGATTGGGAGACCGAACACTCCTGAATCACTCGTTCTGTAATATAAAAAGTATTTTTTATATCATTAAAATGTCTAACTCCATAAATATCTTGACCTGGAATGTCCGTGGTGTCATATCGTCGTCACTTTGTTTATCAGAACTCTTAGTAAAATCAAAGTGTGACATTGCAATAATAACAGAGCATAAATTAAAATCAAGCTGTGACAATTATCTGGACTCCATATGTTCAGACTATTGTAGTCTCACACGTATAGAAAAATCCACTAACGAAACTCTATCCGACATTTGTCGCTTTCTGGGCAAGGGTGGAGTAAGTATAATGTACAAGAAAGTTATCCAGTTCTCAGTTGTCGAAATCACTGACATTAGCTCTACTCGCATTATCGGCGTAGAGCTCAAGCGCTACAATCGAAAGTCGTTGTTTATTTTTGGTGTATATCTTCCGTCAGATAGCAATACACAATCTTATGTTGATGAGATAAACTTACTTGAAGCACTATATAACCTCTACTCTTCATATGGTGACGTGCTTATTGGGGGCGATTTCAATGCTAGTCTTTATACCAAAGACTACTCGCACTGTAATTTGCAGAAATCAAAAATCATGAAAGACTTTACCACTCGAAACAACCTGGCATGCCCAAACATAGACTTTAAAACAAGTGGATCAAACTACACGTTTAATACGACACGAACTACATTAGACTACATAATATGCAGCAAAACTCTGTGCAATTATGTTGTAAACTATCATGTCTATGAAGAGGGTTCTTTCAGTTCTACTTCCGACCATCTGCCAATCTGCATGGAACTACAAACTGACATCAAAACACATGTTCTATGCAAACCATCTGCCTCGCTTCCAGCCTGGCATAAAGCCAAACCAGACCAAATTAAGGAATACGAAAAATATATCCATAATCATGTAAACTTCCAAAACATAAGTCTGAAAACTATAGATGATCTGGACAAGTTCTGCACAGAGTTAAACTCTGTGCTACATTCTGCATCATCACTTACTATCCCCACGGCAAAGTACAAACCCTTCTTGAGGCCAGAGTGGACTCCCAAAGTAAAAGAGCTACACGACACAGAGCGCCAAATGCGAAGGATGTGGATAAATGAAGGTCGCCCTCGAGGAATGACACATGACTCTTACAAAAAATACAAACATGCGAAACGAAACTTCCGGAACGAACTCAACGACGAACATGATCGTTACATGTCAAGTGTTTTTAAGGATATAGATGAATCATCAGAGTGCGATGTTCGCCTTTTCTGGAAGTTAATCAGACGACTGAAACCACGTTCTTCTCGCACTTACCCTGTTATTGAATACAATGACGAACAGTTTGACGACCCTCCTGGCGTATCTCTCGCATTTGCAAAGCATTTCTCAGATATTTATAATGCCAAAGAAAATGCAAATTATTGTTCAGACTTTCTCACTTCAATTGAAAACCATTATAGCGAACTCGAACGCATATCGAGATCAACAAATGATAGTTTCCCAGGAGGTCCCGCGACCGTTACGGAAATACAGAACATTATTCGTAATCTCAAGCGCAGAAAAGCCCCTGGTCTTGATCTCACTCAAAACGAACATCTAATCCATGGCGGTAAACAAGTAGCTAGATGCATTGCTCAACTCTTCAATGCAATTCTGGAAGTCGGATATGTTCCATCCTGTTGGAAAAAAGACCTGATTGTTCCCATCTATAAAGGCAACAACAAACCTCGAAAATCTCCCGATAGTTACCGACCAATTGCTCTCCTCCCCTGTGCGTTTAAAGTTTTTGAAAAATTTATCCTCACCAGAATACAGTCACACTTATTGCCATCAATATCTTTCCCATGCTCTCAGCAACAAGGCTTCCAAGAAAAACTTGGGTGTCTAACAGCTTCCTTCAATCTACAAGAAACTATCCATCACAATATTGAACAAAACAGCTCTGTTTATGTTGCCTTTTTAGATACACAGAAAGCTTTCGATACGGTATGGAGGCACGGTCTCATGTACAAACTTCACGAACTCGGGATATCGGGCACAATGTGGTGTTTGATAAATGACTGTCACTCCAACACACAATTTTCCGTTGTAGTAAACCAGACCAGCTCCCAGTGGTTTCGAGTATCCCAAGGTGTTCGACAGGGAGGCGTACTTTCGACTTTCCTTTATCTCGTATTCATTGATGGTTTACTATCAGAAATTCAAAATCTTAGCAAGAACATAGGAGTCTTCAATGTTCAAAGCTCAAACCCAACCCTAGCAGATGACACCTGTGTCATTGCTCTCACACCTCTTGAGCTTCAACGAGTTCTGGACAACATATTCCAATACTCAACACGCTGGCGATTTACATTTAACACCGCAAAATCCAACGTTCTCCTCTTCCACCAAAAGCGCTCAAATCCTGCTGACACTTTAAGCTTGCGTCTCGGCAATGAACGCATTGAATTTTCCAACTCGTACAATCATCTTGGAATTCTTTTAAGCTCCAACTTTGATCCTGGCGAAAGAACATCAAACGCTTGCAGGAAAGGACGGCAAGCATATTTCGCACTTAAAGTTTCCGAACAGCTCAACCCCATAACAGTGGCCAAAATGTACAAAAAAGTTGTCTTACCATCAGTTCTCTACGGAAGCGAATTATGGTGCGATCTTCGGACAAAAGACATAAGAACACTCAACGCATTCCAACATTTCGTTGTTAAACATGTTATGGGACTGCCCCATCATACAAGATCAGACATGTGCGAAAACCTTCTAGGTCTCCTTCCAATTACAGCAGAGATTGACATTAAGAAGTTGCAATTCTTTGGTCGTCTCTGTGAACTCAACACAATTTACCTCACCAAGCGTATATTCATCATCCGTCTGTTTTCCTACCTCTTCAACGCTAGTACTAAACATTATGGGTTTATTCAGGACATAATTCCCATACTCCTGAAATACAACTTATACCACGTGTTAACTGGTTATCTCGAAAGTGGATTCTTCCCCAACAAGTCTCAGTGGAAATCTTCAGTGAAATCTTCTGTCATCTCCTTTCACTCTGCCTCTAGGCGCAACCGAATGCTTGTCGACCCCGACTTTGCTAGATTCAACATTCTCTGCGCAAACAAACCACCTGAACATCTGTGGATCATCCCAAAAAATATCCATGAAATTGTTTTGTGTAAATTCATTGTCAAGCTGTGGACCCTTTTAGATGTACTGAAGGAAACCTGCTGCCTCTGTGCAAAATCTTTCACAAATGTGTTCGAGCACATTACTACGGCTTGCCCCGAAACATCTCTGTTTCGCGACGCCTGGTGGGAAACTGTGATTCTCACTAGGCGCCGAACTCTCAGGACTCCCTGGAAATGAATTATACTTGTTTCTGCTCGGTGCCAGATGTCTTACACCCTTATGCCTAGGTCACATTTAAGCCGATAGTCGGGCGACCAAATTTTTCTGGTCTTGTCGGCTGGAAGAACATGATCGGCCGACACGAGTATTGGTCGACACGGAGCAGTCACATTAATTCCTAGGAACACCGATGACTTCGATAAATTACATAAAAAAAATCTTTTTACTTAAAAATCAGCAATATTTTTCATAGATTTGTAATCAGATAGGTGACGTTAGTTATGTTTGCAAGGTAAAGTGGCAGAATTTTGTAAGATTGTGGCTCAATGTTGAAAATGTGTGCAAAATTTTGAATAGAATTGCATAAAAAAACGACAAATGGCGCATATCTAAGCAGCAAAGAATACTAATAAGATTTCTTTATATCTTACGGATTAATTATTTATGTTATTTTCGTTCAAAAAATATATATCAATCCACGCATCAAAATTTTCTTTGTGTAATGTATCCTCGATAGGTTAAATATTCACAAGTCGGCCAATCGTCGCCTGATCTCTCAGCTACAGTTTGACTCCCTGGAAATGACGACCGACTTAATAAACTTGTTTCTGCTTAACTTCAATTGGTGCCACCGACTCAGAAAAAATTATAACACCACAAAATTGGTCGGCCGACTCCAAATCCGACAACGTGATGCACACAGAACTCCAATTTTTGCTTCAAAAACCGTCGGCCGCTGGTCGTTTGGAAATGTGACTCTTAACTTTCGCTTTATAAGAGATGTGGCTGCGGTGTATCAAAGAAAGATAACAACTTACTCGTAAATGGATATTTCTAACCCCTGTGCATTAACTTTTTTTGCAAACATATAAGACAATTTCTTCATTTTCAAACTTAATTTCGCATTAATGTAAATAATAAGCACTTATATGATGTTATATTTTGTTCTTTCACTATGTGTTCTTATATGTTCATGAATCTCCAATGGGAGGAAATAAAGAAAGAATGAATGAATGAATAAAAGGTCAATTTATGATCATGTCAATGGAGTGCAAAATAAAAAAAAAAATGTTTTTATGAACAAAATGCAAACATTCGAAACTATGAAAGATATCACGGGCATTTTTAATTTGTTGTACCGGTAACTAGAAAAAAATATGTTTAATAAAAGGTATACGTAGTTATTGTCAAGTTCAGAACACCAGCACTTCAAGGGTAAGGAAAACGAGTAGCTTCTCGTATGCATTTAAATGGACAAAACATTTTTTTACATAACTATACTCGTGATCACGTGTGTTGGCCAGGGAATCCACCTGACAATTGTATTCACAGATAGTACAAATGCATAAAATTCCTGTACAGTAGTATTTGTAGTAACCCGTAATACAGTTCTCATTCAGCTGATTTGTCAGTTAAAGTCACATTGGTGCCTCATTTGCTAATCTTGCGCTACAAAATATAGTCCGGGTTCCCATGCAAAATATTTGTCCAAAAAGAAATTTTAATTTATGCATGACAGCAGAAAATTGTATCATAGAGAATACTTATAATTTAGATTTGAATGAATTCAATCGAGAGATCCATTGAAGTACATTTCTTCAGAATGATATGATAGGGTGGTGAAAACTAAAACGCATTAGTTTTCTGTTGACCATGTCTCCACGTGCTAGTCACTTCCTAGCCACATTTCCGTGAATAATTTACCCTATCTCGCTGTAGTCTCGCTAACCCTCGCCAGAGCCACTGTCAGAGCTATTCTGAACTCATCGAATTTTATAATTTGCAGACACCGAAAAATAAAAGGTTCCGAACACATTAGTAGGGGTGTTAGAAATACTTTTAAATGGCTACTCCTCCAACAGTTTTGGATTGATTTCAATATAAATTTGCACAGAAGAGTACTCACAAGTAAATAATTCTACTTATTGCTGCCTGTTGCAAAGTTTCAAATGAAAGTGCTATTTATATACCCCACGTAACAAGTTGCGTGAGGTAAAATGTTTTTGACCTCAGAGTGTCAGTCAGTCCGTCAGTCCGGTTTTTTGTCAGCGCAACTCCTCATAAACCGCTGCACAGGATTTGGTCAAACTTTGCAGATATTTAGAACACAATGTGTAGATGTGCATATCAGGAAATTCCGACTCCTGAATTTTTTCCAGGAATTTCGGCACTTTTCAACTTAGATTTTTGGCCATACCTTGAATATAGAGATGAACAGTTTGTCAGCGCAACTCCTCATAAACCGCTCCACAGACTTTGGTCAAACTTTGCACATATTTAGGACACAATGTGTAGATGTGCATATCACCAGGAAAGAACTGCGAACGATAGTATTTTTCTCCCGCCTACCTCCAAGTCAATTTTCAATAATTTACATATTCGATGATTTTTTAAATATTTTTTTTATAGTTAATTATATGGATTTTCATAAAACATTACTTATTTGGGAAAACAAAGAGAGATAACTCTAAACTTTTGGTAAAACTTGTGTTTTTCACTCTAGAAATCAACGGAAAATATTTTTACAACATCTCCCCCCCCCCCCCCCCGTGTCACAAAAATTCCTTTTTACAGGTAATATGGAATGTTATTTCACTAATTCATACCAAGGTTTTTTGTGTGACACGGGGGGAACATATGTTTATTGACAAAAAACGATAAAAATGCTTATTTTCCACCAAATTCAAAGCGATTTACAACTGAAACATTATATTTTATTGACATATTTATCTTTTACTTACTTTCCTAAAACATAAGAAAAGATATAAGGAACATTTAATCATATCCAAGACTATTTCAAAATATGGTGATGCTTGAAACTCCGATTTCAATGGAAAATATCGTCTACCCCTTTTTTTTCAAGAGCTGGAATTATTAATAATTTACACTTTAGCGCTGGTATTAAGACAATTCACCAATTACCATTGAACTGTTCTTTGTATTAAACAAAGATTTTATGGCCAAATTGCTATTTATATTGAATTAAATGGTTCCAATGTGTAGGCGGGAATCGATTGGCAGCGTAACTCCTCTTTAACCGCTGCACAGAATTTGGTCAATCTTTGCGGATATTTAGTACACAGCGTGTAGATATGCACATTACCAGGAAATTCCTATTCCTTTTTTTTCTGGGAATTTCGACACTTTTCAACTTGGATTTTTGGCCATGTCTTGAATAAAGAGATGAAAAATTTGTCAGCGCAACTCCTCATAAACCGCTGCACAGACTTTGGTCAAACTTTGCAGACATCTAGAACACAATATGTAGAGTGCATCAGTAAATTCCGATTCCTTTATTTTTTAAGATTTTCGGCACTTTGAGTTTTGGGGAAGCGTGGGATATGTGAGCTTGATCACTTTTTCTTTCATTGTTTTATTATATGTACAGGCCAGTAGAGCTACAGTCTCATCAGAGACTTCTGGTTTGAATTCTTTACTTTAAATGTTAATAAACTTCGATTAAAATTAACAAAGATATTAATTAAAACTGAAAGCACTTTCAAAACGATTCTTTCGCTGTCATTTCCTTCCAAAGTCATGACGTTGTTAAGCACGTGACTTATTTCAATGCTGTGATTGGCCAAGGTAAGTGACGTAAACTAGAGGTTGACAGTTGCGCTAAATGTGTACGGTGAATCAGCTGATTTTAGTACTTTGCCTTATGTTGACGATGATTTGTATGAGAAATGCCATTACGAAGATTTTTAACCGATTTGTTGTAAAAATTTTGGACTTTTTGGAAAATTTAGCGGGAAATGCGACTCTTGCAATGATGAAAATGTTAAATTTGTGGAGGACAATTCTTCCAGGAAGGGTGGTTTTTGGAGGTTTAGCAATAGAGTGTTACCAAAAAAGAACATCAGTAACAGAGAGATCGATCGAGAGATCCTCGTTTCTCGGAAGCCATTTACTTTTACAGCAGGCAATTGTATTAACTTACTTCTGGATGTACGAACTACCCGGTAATTTTATTGCAGATAAGATTGGAAGTGACCACACCATTGTAGACTGGAAAGACTCTGCAAGAGAGGTTTGTCTCTGCAAATTAAACAGGATGGTGAGAGGATTGGTGGACCAGGGAAAACACGTGGAGACAGGCGAGAGTAAATTTAGCAAGAGAAAGTACCATCGTGGTAAGAGTGGATGGTGTTTGGTGGGATTGATCAAATGTTGTTTAACATCCCTCTCGAGAATTTCTGACTCGTATGGAGACACCACCCCTTGCCGATGGAGAGCTACAGATTGTGTCCTATACTCGGCACTCAGGGCCGTTGGCCATCTTTTTCGTGCCAGCGTGACCTCGGTTTATACAGTCTCCACGTCCCACAGTGGGATTGGACTGGATTGAAAGGGAGTCCAAGAAGTGTTTCTTTGAATTTGTGGAGGACGGGATCGCAAACATCCTTATTATACGTTGCTAAGTTTTAACGCCGCGCCACCTCACGCGAGGATCTAGAATCAAATTGGCGGCCGTGTCTGTAAAATGCATTATATCCAAAAACTTTAAGAACATTGAATCACATTGAGACTCAGAATATGAAAAATAAACTCCAATTGAAAGCTTCATTTCATGAGACTATTAATTAAAGAGTTATCCTTTCTGGCTGAGAATCTGATATCCTTAAATCTCTGCAGAGGAATCATATCACTTTGGGATTCTCAATTCCTCTATTGTAACTTAACCTTCCGAAGACCGTAAGAGGACATGGCTTGAACTAACTTGAATTATTGTTACCCAGCTGGAACACTACCGGGCTTGGATTGGTGACCGTTTCACATTACAGAATTGCTGCCCCACCCTACCTCAAGGGCCAAGGATCGAAAAACTCTGAATCTACACAATATGAGGACGATTTTACATTACAGGACTTACTATGGCTTTGTTGTTATTTGATATTTTGTCAAAGATTTCAACTACATACATCAATAACTACGTAATAACGCCCGCATGGCGCAGTGGTAGAGCGTCTGCTTTAGAGTTGCGGAGTAAGGAGTTGATCCTACGTTGCGGGTTCGACTCTCACTGTTGGACGTGGAGACCAGTCCTTCGGATGAAACAATACAATATACACCTGAGGTCCCGTGCCGCAGTACAAGATCCCTCACTGCTCAATGGCCCTAGGTACCGAGTATAGGCACTCTAGTCCGAATCATTTCGGTAGACAAGTAAGGGAATGGTATTGTTGAACTGCAGCTCATCTGGAGTCGTAGAAAAAATGTGCCTAACAAAGCATTTTCTAAATTAAGAGAGAAATGACATAACAAAAACCAACAACTGGGAATCTCAATATATATGTATGGTTAGTGTACTAAAGATTGTGATATCAACCGAGGTTTTTTTTTTTTTTAATTCAATAATTTTATATTTGTTGCTATGAGTAGTTTTTCAGTCTTGGGTAAATTTGCAAAAGAAAAGAAAAATGCCATCTAGGATAATAAGTAATCCGAAAGTATAATAATGTTTCTGGCAAAAATGTTGACCACATTCAACATATTCACCATTTTCCCGACATTCTGTCCAATAAGATAACTAGTTTTGACCCCTTTCAAAAAGTAAATGACAAGGAACATTTATCTTTTGTGTATTGTTTTAGGCTTTAAAAATTATTAACTTTAAAAATATATTATCAAAGTATGATTTCAATCAACTCTGATTTCTTTTTTTTATCTGCAATATTTCTGTAATAGCTTTGCTGTTTGATTAGTAAATGAAGGCTATCTTCATCTGTTGTGGATTGCCCAACTAGGTCTTCAAGCTTTCTGTTGATGTTTGCTTGTCAGCACTTGGATCAGGCATATTGGGCAAATCCAAACTGGATCGTCTGGGTGTACAGTATTCTAAATTTCCGAATATGGAATAAAGTTTAATACAGCGGTCTGCCAAGAATTTCTGATAGTCCGGCGAAAGTTTAAGTTGTACACCGTTAGGGATATATACGATGGGCGTTCAATAAATAATGTCACCAGTCGGGTTCCAAAAGATAAATGCCTCTATTGATCTTTATTTATTTCTCGCATTATTTGGTTCATAATCAATTTATGGCCGTTTATTTGACCACGTGCCATCACTGAATACACCCTTGAGAAGAGGATATCTAACACCTACTTTAGACACTACATTTGAAAATATGACTGATGAGTCATCTTCCAATAAAGCTAGTGGTGCAGTGGTTAGAGCGTCTGCAAGGAGTCAATCCTTACGTCGCAGGTTAAATCCAACTGTGGAACGTGGAGACCAGTCCTTCGGATGAGACTGTGTAAATAGAGTTCCCATGTCGCAGAAGTTGCTGGCACAAGAAGAACCCTCACTGCTCAATGGCCCCCAGTGCCGAGAAAAGGTCAAAATTCGTAACTCTCCACCGGCAAGTGATGGCGTCTCCATAAGAGTGAAAAATTCTCGACAGGGACGTTAAACAACATACAATCAGTCAATTGGTCCAATAAGGCTGAAATAAGAGGCTATATTTAAGAAATGTGTCAAAATATTTAAGGACTCAAAAGACATTTTCAAAGTCTTAGAATTATGTGATGTGTACATGTACGACAACTGTGTTTGTCATTGAGACAAGTTTACAGGTGGATGAGCAAATTCAAGATCGGCCAATTAGACCTTAAGGAAAAGCAACGTCCTGGACCAACGGGAAAGGCTTCAACTGACGCAATAGTTAAAAATAACCATTATAATCACTAATGATGGTCGATTGAACATTAAACAAATAGAATAGCAATTAGTAGGAATTTCATCGGGGACAGTGTTTACAATATTAAAGAAATACCTTGGCCTCCAAAGGGTTAGTGCACGCCGGATACCCCAACTTTAACAGAAAAACAATTGCATGTTGAAATGTCTATTCAGATATTTCAAAAAATTTACAAAAAACTGAGGCACATTTTCTTAACTGAATTGTTACAGGTGATGAAACATCTAGAGTCGCGAGGAAAGGGGTTGATTCTTCCGTCGGGGGTTCGAATCCCATCGTGCAACCGGTCCTTCGGATGAGACCGTATAAACCAGGTTCCGTTTCGCAGTAGGTGGTGGCACAAAAAGACCTTCACTGCTCAAGGGCCGAGTATAGGACAAAAGCAGCTCTCTATCGGCAAGTGGTAACGTTTCCATGCGAGTGAAAAATTCTCGAGACATTAATGAATATTCTGCTCCACCATTTCTGAAATTGTCCCTTTTTCTAACAATGTTTATTCTGTCTTAATAGATTTTAACCTCGATTTCTCAGCCATTTCGAAACTTTAAACGTTCAAATTTTGCAGGATAGACAGGAAGCAGAATTTGTGCAAAATCTTACGCGTGAAAAGAAAACACTTGCTGTGGCCTTCAACTCGATATTTAGATATATTTTACATGAAAAAGACAACAACCAAGCCCTATGATAAACGTGAGGACTTTAACTTTTCTATGATCAACTTTCCTTACTTATGCAGCAATGTACCTTCACCTTCATTCGGAGTTTGTTAGATACGCAAGAGCATGCTCTACGTACGTAGAATTTCTAAAACGAAGTAAATTATTGACGAACAAGTTGATGAAAATAGTTGTATCAGAAGTCTCGTTTAAAGTCATCATTTCGTAAGTTCTATGGTCGATTCAATGACCTTATCAGCAAATACAATTTATCATTGAGTCAAATGCTGACTGACGTTTTTCATACTTAATTGTTAGTCCATTATTTATACACTGAAATGACGATGGATTTTTCTGTTATTTCTTGATCATGACGAGCACACGGCGGGTGTGACCTGTCACCAGGGGATGCTCACTTCTCCATGACACCTGATCCCACCTCTGATGTTTTGGAGGTCCGTGTTTGCTCTGCTCCTATTTTTTATTGTTTTCTATACTTTTGATCTGGAATACTGTTCGTTATCTCCATATGTTTCACGTTTTAACCTCTGTCAATCGCATAATGTAAAAGCCATCCAAATTTCAACGGACTTTTACAAAATACAAAGAAATTTATAAAGTGATAAATTATTTATTAATTTCACTCAGTCTTAATTTGTGGCAAATTTGGTTGAAATTGGTCCAGAGGTTCTGGAGAAGTTGAAAATTGGACTATTTTACGGAGGGACAAATTGTGATAAGAACATCAGGTTGGTTAAAAATTTAATATAAACAATTTACGGACGGAGAGAAGGACGCCAGACAGATATGAACAGAAATAGGTGTTTTCAGCTCTTGTGAGCTTATAAATCCAAATATCAGATAGATACCTTCTTTATTCAAACTGTTAACAAGATTAAATGGTATAGCTGAAAAATATTTTTCTAGGTCACAGACCGTTATGTAAATTCTACAATTAACACTTTTTGGAGAATTTCTACTGATGCATGTACGTGTAAATAGCTTCTTTAACATTGATCGTTCCCCTATCCAGCTTAACACATATTTCTCATACAAACTAGTCATTAAAACAATTTACAAAGCCATTTCTGTTCGGTATTTTGTTGAGGTGACCAAAACATATTCTATATAAAGATAATACATTTTAAAAATTTTAATTTAAATGCATGCATTTATGGAGTTCTGAGATGCTTTTGTATGTTGTTTAACGTCCCCCTTTGGGATTTTTCACTCATCACCGGTGCACTCATATGGAGACGCCATCACTTGCCGGTAGAGAGCTGCAAATTTTATCCTATACTCGGCCCTTGAGCAGTGAGGGGTCTTTTCTCGTGCCAGCACCTACTACGACCTCGGTTTATCAGGTGTCATCCGAAGGACTTGCCCCCACGTCCCACAGTGGGATTCGAACCCGCTACGCGAGGACCTATTCCTTACTTCGCGACCCTAGAGCCGGCGACCCGAGATGCTTTTCTAATCTATACCAAAGACTGTTTTGTATAAAGCTAGGATTAACACATTTTGGAGAGCAATTCTCACTTCTTTGCAACATTGTTCTGTCCAGTCTAGTATTAGTTTATCAATGAAAGGTCGAACGCACCCAATAATCTTTGTTAAGTTATTGACTGTCATTGACAAATATATTATTTCTCTAACCCATGGTTATAGAACTGGAATGTGGCGACTTTCAAAAAAAAAGTTTAAATAATTTCCCACTTCATCAGCAGTGACCATACTTTAGCATGTTCAACTTGAGCGTTTCCACCGTTGTAACATGATTGATTGTATATTCTTTCACGTCCCTCTCGAGAACTTTTCACTTATATGGAGACGCCACCACTTGCCGGTGGAAAGCTGCAAGGTTTGTCCTATGTTCGGCACTCAGGGCCTTTGAGAAGCGAGGGATCTTTTTCGTGTCAGCGACACGGGACCTAAATTTATACGGTCCCAACCGAAGGATCGGTCTCCTTGTCCCACTGTGGGATTCGAACCCGCGACGTAAGGATCAACACCTTACATCGCGATTCTAGAGCAGAAGCTCTAACCACTGCGCCACGCGGGCGAACCTTTGAATTGTACGTAACATGTATGAAAGCAATTTATTTGGAAAACAAGAGGCCCACGAGCCTTACAGGTCACCCGAGTATAATGTAACAACTTTCCGACAATTGAATTTGGTTCGTGTTTTAAACCAGAGGCCATGAAATTCTCAATTTTGAAAGAGGCACCATTGCTTATCATAATGTTATACAATTAGCATGCTTAATACTCGAGCTACTTAATAACCCAGAGGTAGATCAGAGTAACAGAGAAAATGCACTTCCACTTTATAACCAGTTGTGCACCCCACCCCACAGGAACCACTTACCCTGGGGCCACATATTTCAAAATTTTGGATTGATTGTATATTGTTTAACGTCCCTCTCGAGAATTTTTCACTCATGGAGACGCCACCACTTGCCGGTGGAGAGCTGCAAATTGTTGTCCTATGCTCGGCAATTAGGGCCATTGAACAGGGAGGGATCTTTTTCGTGCCAGCACCTACTGCGAAATTTTGGATATTTTATCATAAAATTTATTTCATCATAAATGGTTGATTAATACCCGAGAGCAGATTTCAAAGCATTATTTTTTTCTCAGACTTTGTAACCCCCCCCCCCAATATCCCTGACCCAGGGGCCATGAAATTCACAAATGGTTAAGGCACTCTTGTTCATCACAACAATGTACTAAGTTAGTTTATTTAATACCCAGGAGCAGAGGAGGGGATTTTTAAAGATTTAATGCATTTTCACTATATAATCAATAGAGCCCCACCCTAACACCAGAACCCCTAACCCCGGGGCCATAAAATTCACAATTTTGGAAGAGACACTCTTGCTCAAAATAACTATGCTTAGTTATTTTATTTAATACCCAGGAGCAGTAAAGGTTTTCAAAGAATTAATGCATTTTCACTATATAATCAATAAAGCCCCACCCTAACACCAGAACCCCGACCATGGGGCCATAAAATTCCCAATTTTGGAAGAGGCAGTCTTGCTCATCATAACTATGTGCTTAGTAAATTAAATACCCAGGAGCAGAAAAGATTTTCAAACAATGCATTTTCACTATATAATCAACAGAGTTCTAATCCTGGAGCCATAAAATTCACGATTTTGAAAGAGGCACTCTTGCTCAAAGTACAGTGTAACTATTTGCTTAGTTTATTTAATACCCAGGAGGAGAGAAGAAGATTTTCAAAGAATTAATGTTTTTTCACTATAAAATCAATAGAGCCCCGCCCTAAGACCACCCAGATAGCAGGATGTTATTGGACCTTTGTTGGGCCAACGATGCTCCTTATGTTGGGCCACCATTTGCATTCAACATTGGGCCATCGGTAATTTGCTCATCGGCCCTTAATCAAACCAACTTGTTGGCTTATTGTTGGGCCAATGTAACAGTTAATATTGGGCCACTGTTGGGCCATTGTATTATTTCAATATTGGGCAAACGTCATTTTTGTACAGTTGGGCCATTGTAAGCAATTAATGTTGGGCCAACGGTAATTTGCTCATCGGCCCTTAATCAGACCAACTTGTTGGCTTTTTGTTGGGCCAATGTAACAGTTAATATTAGGCCACTGTTGGGCCAATGTATTTATTTCAATGTTTGGCAAACGTCATTTTTGTACAGTTCGGCCATTGTAAGCAATTAATGTTGGGCCAACGGTAATTTGCTCATTGGCCCTTAATCAGACCAACTTGTTTGCTTATTGTTGTACCAACGAACGGATATTATTGAGCCATTGTTGGGCCACTTATTCTTTCAATATTAGGAAAACATCATTTTGGGGCCAACCTTGGTTTGTATCTTATTGGCTCTCCATCATTACAACTCATTTGCTCTTCACTGCTGGCCATTTGTCCTCAAAATTGACAAACAAATATATACAATAAGGTTGTACTAGTTT